>NW_004798811.1:29261-30111 GCF_000002075.1 Aplysia californica | reverse complement strand
CACAAAAATGTACATTTTCAATTACCATGGACTCTTAATCTAAAGAAATAACCAATCTTTGGCGGCCATATTCTCACTAATTTTACCTCTGAATAGAGGTGTACCCTACCTCCTTCTTTTGCAATAAATATCTCGACTTGCATTCAAGATAAATGGACTTTAAAAAAAAATCTAAAATACAGACAAGTGAGCAAGCTTTAAGATGATACCATTGATACTAATGATACCAATACCTCTACATGCCCAAAAACTGACGAGAGCCTGATTCCACCACGCTGCCTCACAAATACATGTAGTTGCATTCGAAGAAGCTTGACATGTTGCGAAACTCAAAATCTTTGACGTCAAATCAATTTATCAAAACTAGATACTGAGCAGACAGAACTCGGTAATTCTGAGGTAACGATAATAACAATATGTCCAGGACAATTGCTTGTACAAACGACCACTTCCCACTTCTTCGCTTGTGTTTTCTCTACTTTATAACGCCTCTGTCGAAGACGCTGTCTAAAACAACCACTGTTCTCCTCGACAATGGGTGGTCATCTTGATAAAAATCGACTGTGATTCCATATCGCAACATCACTGAAGAGGAAGAATAAGCAAATCAGAAGGCCAGAACAAAATCAGTAGAGAAACTGGGGAAAAAGGGGGAGTGGGGGGGATGAGGGTGGAGGGGAACCATGATAAAAAGAATTAATAAAGAAACTGAAAATGGGGAACATTGTCTTAAACCTGTTAGAACATAAAAATGGAAAGGTCTTTGCCTTTGATTGTTAGGAAATGGTGTTGGAAGAGAGATGTTCGGAGTGATCGGTGCATTCACTGTGAAAGAGACTGAGAGAGAGAG
>NW_004798811.1:23238-25348 GCF_000002075.1 Aplysia californica | reverse complement strand
ACACCTCTAATCTTCAGCATTTATATTATATGAGTCAATTGTGTTGGAAGAGCTGTAAAACTCTCACTAAAAACTAAAACTAAGAGGCCATCAACTCACCCAGCACCATGCTTAAGTTTCGATTCCCACTTAACTGGTTAGAATTTTGATAAGATAAACCACGATAAGGTAGATAAACTTTATTGATCCGCATGTTTAGTTAGTTTAAGATAAGATAAGATAAGATAAGATAAGATAAGAAAAGATTTATTAGTCCTTTGTGGTGTAGTGGTTAGGCATTAACTTCACATTTCATACACAGGAGACACTAGTGCAATTGCAGAGTGGAGAAATGTATTTATTTTTACCGAGTGACTCGGCCTTTCTTCTGCGATGTTGTATCTTTCTCACCCCGGACAGGCAAGATCGAAGCCTGCCTCATTATTTATCTAAACTGTGTCAATCATCAAATCAGCACAGTCGCTGTCTTTCTAGAGTGGCTACGGTGGCCTAGTGGTTAGGCTGCCGGACTCGTAATAGTGAGATAGCGGGTTCGAGGGTTCGACCTCAGCTCGGTCCGACACTGTGTTCTTGGGAAAGGCACTGCACACGAATTTCCCATTTAGCTCGGTCCTTTCGGAGATGGACGATAAACTCGGAGCAACCACCTTTTAAATAACGTAACATTGTTGACAGAGGCGTTAATCCTATACCATTTTACCATTTTTCGCTGCCTTTCTCACCCTGCATCAGGGTATAGGCCAAGAACAAACACTTTCCACGTTTCCTTATTCTGGGATACCCTCTTGGTATTAAATTGTGTCAATGGGGACGAAAAAAACTTCACCTGCGAATACAAAAAAGAAGGAAAATAAAAAATAGGTTTCTTTGATGTGGTGGGCTGAGTAATCTCCTCCATTGTCCCAGTCTGTTCTGCCTGCTCACTGCTGTCTGTGCTGCCACGCTGGACGCATTGATCACTCACCCACACACCCTCACATAGACACACACTCACATACACACTCTTAAACATACACATATACATACACACATAGACATACATACACACACTTTCACATACGCACCCATGAACATACGCTTATACATACACACACATAGACACACATAAACACTCATAAACACACACGCGCACACACGCACAAATACACCCTCATAAACATACGCACATAAATACATAAATACTCACACACATACTAATATACGAAACAAACACTCACATACGCACAAACACTCACACTCACACAAACACTCACACTCACACAAACACTCACACTCACACACACATACGACTGGGAGAATCCAATTTGGTGAGGTGGTTCTGCGCTTCGCTATTGTCCACCTTCCTGCATTCCCCAGTCCACCCCCTCCCCAAACACCCCCCTCCCCCTACACACACACACACACACACTTATAATGCATTCACATTTTTTTGTGCTTCACATAGTCAGGAGTTCGAGAGGATGAGGGCGAGAAAAAGCTTTCTCTTTTGTGCTTCCTAAAGAGGAGGAGGAGGAGGAGGAGGAGGAGAAGAAGATGTAGAAGGAAAGGAGGAGGAGGAGACTAAATGTGGAGTGTTGGGAGGACGTGGTTACACAGTGGCTTTAGAAACTGGGACAGCAGAATGGAGGGGGGAGGGGGAGAAGAGGTAAAAGGAGTAGAAGGAGGAAGAAGTAGAGGAGTAGAGGGAGGAAGAGAAAGTAGAAGAAAAAGAGGAGGAGACTAAATGCGGAGTGTTGTGGGGACGTGGGTACATAGTGGCTTTAGAAACTGGGACAGCAGAATGGAGGAGGAACAGACCTAAAAGAGGGAAGAGAAGGAGGAGGGGGGAAAGGTAAAAGAAGAAGAGGAGGAAGAGTAGGAGGAGGAAGAGGAGGAGACTAAATGCGGAGTGTTGCGGGGACCAGGGTACACAGTGGCCCCCGAGACTGGCCCGGCAGAATGGAGATATTTTGTAAGGGCTCCGGGGAAATTAGCGCACTGGGCGACCAAATCACAACAGTTTTGAGGGGCCATAATTCTGTTGGCTTGTCCGGAGCTGTGGTCTGGACTGGCGGGATGTCGTGACAGGGGATTGGGGGGAGGGGGTGATGGATGGTAGAGGTTTTGGTGG
>NW_004798811.1:18822-22074 GCF_000002075.1 Aplysia californica | reverse complement strand
AAGAAGAAGAAGAAGAAGAAGAAGAAGAAGAAGAAGAAGAAGAAGAAGAAGAAAAAGAAGAAGAAGAAAAAGAAGAAGAAGAAGAAGAAGAAGAAGAAGAAGAAGAAGAAAAAGAAGAAGAAGAAAAAGAAGAAGAAGAAGAAGAAGAAGAAGAAGAAGAAGAAGAAAAAGAAGAAGAAGAAGAAGAAGAAGAAGAAGAAGAAGAAGAAGAAGAAGAAGAAGAAGAAGAAGAAGAAGAAGAAGAAGAAGAAGAAGAAGAAGAAGAAGAAGAAGAAGAAAAAGGAGAAGAAGAAAAATCGTAGTTGTAGTAGTAGTAGTAGTATCTATTTTAGTTTTAATTTGAGTTTTACGGCGTTCACAACTGCATAAGGTCATATGATCGCGCGAAATACAAGTTGATTGCATTCACAACAGTTACAGTTCTTAGCATGGCTTGGTTTGGGTCAATAATCAGATTAAAATTAAATGGTAAAAATTCATGGCAAAAATTCCAATATAAAATGACAATTTACATAATATTAAGTAGTAGTATTTATAATCATAGAGCTCTGCCTCGAATAAAGAACAGAGACCCTAGGCGTTTTACAAATACGTGCAGAAACACACATAGACAATACGTCGTTGTATTTTGCCGAAATATTTACATAATACTAATAGTATCTCTTTAATCCAAGAACAAAAAACGACTTGTACTGACATTTAAATGAATTCAACAGTTTGATCTCTCCTAAATAATTACATGTACCAAGCGGTGCGTTCCAGATCTTGGGGTCATTAAATGCTAATAATGACCTTCCACCCACTGTTTCAAGTTTCAGTTATGGTAAAAATAGTTTCCTTTGTCAACTGACGACCGACCATAAACTACCAGCTAGAATGCACAGCTGGTCTTTTTTTGTACTTGGTTTTCAAAGGGTCGATGGATGTTGATTGGATCAGTATAACAATAGTATGTGTAAAACTTGTCCCAGAGTGAGTAATGGTCGATTAAAATCTATTGTGAAGCGCCCTGAGCCCCCAGGGAGTGGGCGTTCTAGAAGTGATCTTTATTATTATTATACTATTATCATTGTTATAATATCATCATCATCATCATCATCATCATCATCATCATCATCATCATCATCATCATCATCATCATCATCATCATCATCATCATCATATTATTATTATTATTATTATTATTATTATTATTATTATTATTATTATTATTATTATTATTATTATTATTACCCAGTCGATCCCCAACGCCCATCGCAACTACAAATTCGCTCCCAGTGGGCGATATTGCTTAAGTAGGTAAGTAGGCTATTGGTACTGAGTAAGGTGCTCGCATAATAATGTGGAACATAATACGACTGAAGTATACAAACTTTTGGGATCGGTTTTTTAAAGAGTCGAGGGGGGGGGGGTGGGGGGGGGAAACTTTGTTTAGGCTGTAAACAGCAAGAGGCCACACATCATTTTCTACAGGAAATAGGCTCTAGGCAACCGTTATTTTTGTTTTTTTGTTTTGTTTGTTTGTTTGTTGTAAAAAAAAAAGAAACAAATACAAAATATAAATGGAAATATCATAATACTATAATTTTAAGATTAAGAAATTCAGCTAGCAAATCTCCTGTAAATTTCATGTGGAAAACACGTCCTGGTTCTAGCATTTTGACAAATGCGATCATTTCTACAAAAATTTATTGATTTCTATCTTTTCAGAATTCGCCGAATGTTTCCACGGGTCGCGCCAAACTCTGTGAAGAGCCAGAGCTGGTTGCATGGTTTGTCCAACCCTGTATAAAGTGTTGGGCACGCTATGTTGGGCACTTTACAGTTTCCCCGGCACTGTCGGGCACATTATGTATGTTGGACCCTGCACAGTTGGCTCGGCACTGTGGGCCGCCAATATCGAGCATTCCACAGTTTACCCGGTACTGTCGGGCACGCTATGTCGGGCACTTCACAGTTCGCCCAGCACTGTCGGGCACGTTGTTTTGGGAACTCCACAGTTTACTCGGCATGTTGGGTATGTTATGTCGGGCCCTCCAGAGTTTTTTTTTTTGGGGGGGGGGGGGGTGGTAAGTGTTTTACGGCGCTCGCAACTGCATAAGGTCATATGAGTGCGCGGGACACATTAAATATCTGCAGTAGGTTGGAAATGTTTTTGCCGGGGTGGCGGCCGATGCCTACTTTATCGATTTTAGACCACCAATGGATCTTTAACGTGCGCAATTTGCACACAGAACATCCGAGATTTTTCGCCCTTGTCCGAGAAGGCTAGGTGTACATCTTTCCTACCAGAAGATCAAGGGTGTGGCGGAAAGACAGCAGTAAGAAGGGGAGCCATGGAGTAGCAGTAGAAATGCTGCAAAAAGAGTCAGGAGCCCAGAGGAGGGGGCAAAGGAGGTGAGGGGGTGGGGGCAGAAAGTAGAGACAAAAGCAGACGACAGGACACAGTTTGCCCGACATTGTTGGGTATGTTATGTCGGGCACTTCACAATTTGCCCGACATTGTTGGGTATATTATGTCGGGCACTTCACAATTTGCCCGACATTGTTGAGCATGTAATGTCGGGCACTTCACAATTTGCCCGGTATTGTTGGGTATATTATGTCGGGCACTTCACAATTTGCCCGGCATTGTTGGGTATGGACTTGTGGACAGTGAGGGTCTTACAAAGTCACACGCCCACTGGTGTGGTGCGTTGCATGTCACAAAGTCTCAGTGACGGCGGGGAAATCGAAAGGTTTAGAAGAGAAAAAGAATGCCAGTAAGCTGATTAGAAACTATCATCAGCGCCCATTTTAAGCGTAATGTCCTTTGACGATGCCCCGCCATATTTCCACAGTGGTTCAGGTGTTATTTCTGTCTACAGCTGAACTGTCGGAACAAAACTGTGGTCCGTGCGTGCATATAGGTATAGGGCACTGCTCCGTGGCGATAGACCATAGAGTATCTTTTAAAGTTGTAGTCAAACCTGTTCTAATGGTCACTTGTCCAAAACATTCACACGACATGTTCGAATGGCTACTTCCTAACGCCCCCTCTCTCCTCCAAATTTTCTTTTCTTTTTTATCATAATGACCCTGTCCATGACGTCCACCTGTCTAAGCAAACCACTTTTCACCTCGACAATGGGTATCTGTCTTTGACAGTAGAGATTATATTATCCCCCCCCCCCCGCCCCGGGGCGGTGCCACTGACTGTAGTGTCTTTAGGCCATTCCCAAAGGGGGGACATTTCTCGTTCAAGCGCAGTAG
>NW_004798811.1:3579-8881 GCF_000002075.1 Aplysia californica | reverse complement strand
ATCTCTCTCTCTCTCTCTCTCTCTCTCTCTCTCTCTCTCTTGGCCGGCATCTGTGGTGTAGTAGTTAAGCCCTTCGCCATTGCTCGCAGGAACCTGATTTCGATCCCGTATGGGGAGAACTTCTATCAAGTATCTCAGTCTTTCCGCTAAGACATTGTATTCCCCTCAGCCCGGGTTGGCCCTGACAGGCAAGGTCGAAGCCCGCCTTCTATAATAATATGATCTGAATTGTGCAGGATGGGGCGTAAAAATATTTATATTAAAAACACAATTAGCATAGACCATGATGACATAGCACACATGGTCCGCCCACGTTTTGGAACAGCGACTCGCGAGTACCAGGTGGTTAGCGGGTGTTCTGGTGTGGTTTATTCCTTCCTTTTTACTCTCTGGGATCACCTCTTATCTTTGCACTTACATGTGGCCTATTTTTGTTGCTTGGGCCTTAAAACATTTACTAAAACTATTTTTTAAAGAACCGTCTCAAAGAACTCATGTATCATTATTATTCGCTACCATAGAGTTTCAAAGTTCTATCTGATATTTTTGGCTGTGTTGAATTACTAAGACCATGAGGCCAGCAATCAAAATCGTAAGATTATTCGGAATCGTTATCAAAATAATATTCAAAGAATTTCATTCGAAAAAGCTTGACAAATTGTGAAACTAAAGTCCTTAACGTCAAATTTCCCAAACCTAGGTACTGGGGCAGATATAATGTTTTTGTAATAATTCTGGGGGTAGCGAATTATTATCGTCAGGTCTCATCGATGGTTCTGGAAGGTCAGGAACGTCGAAGGTGTTCTATCGATTTCTGATCACACTGGTGGTGAAACGAGGGCACGTCGCTGCTCTCGAAATACAAGGTTCTATCTGCTCGATCAGTACCTAGTCTGGAAAAATTTGACGTTAAACATTTTGAGCTTCACAACATGTCAAGCTATTTCGAAAGCAATTATTTGAATATCTCGATAATGACTCTGCGTAATCTTTCGATTTTGACAGAGCTCATGGTCTTAGTAGCTCAAAACTGCCAAACATGTCAGATAGAAATGTGTAATTCTAAGGTAGCGAATGAGGTGGGTATAGTCAGTGCCTAACTTGATTGTTTCCATCGAAATTTAACTGTTTTTCTTTTCTCGTCCTTGATGTGATTGTGAAGGCGAGAGAAGAAGAGGGAGACCTAACTGAAGATGGGAACAGGATACAAAAAGCTGACTTGGAGCCATAGCAAATGAAGCTTGCAGAATGACAAAACACCTTGCCTTTTTTCAGGTAAGTCCGAAAAGTAACGCCCAATTACTCGAAATGCTATGAATAAGAAGAAGACGTCGGGATTTCTCCAATTCGTGAGAAAGCCTTCGTGCACCTCTTGATCTCTCCACCCCCAACACATAAACACATACACACATACACACATACACACATACACACATACACACATACACACATACATACACAAACACATATACACCCGCAATAAACACATAAACACATACACACATACACACATACATACACAAACACATATACACCCGCAAATACATACACTCACCTTTTTTCGCCCCTATCAAAATAATTTACATAATTTAGGAGGAGAGCTCCAGATCTGCCAGTCAGAGCCAACCTGGGCTGAGAGAGATACAACATCCCAGCAGCAAGGCCGAGATACTCGATACAAATTCTACTCACACGGGAACCGAATCCAGATTCCCAGCGGGCTACGGCAATGAGACTATAATCACTCTAGAATCGAAAGCACGCCTTCTGCGTTCCACGGCGCAGTACCTCACCACTCTACCACAGACGCCGGTCGTCTCTCCAACGCAGAAGAAGAAGCCGAGCGTACAGCAAGCAGTTACTCAACAAGCATCCAATGACCAGGGAAAAGGTGGGAGGCTCTCGAGGCCTAGAGGTTAAAGTGTTTGTCTCTCATTCAAAGGTCCCGGGTTCGAATTCGTGCAGCGACGGAACATTTTTCTTCTCTAAAATTGTCTCCTTTCATCTCCTTTCCTGCTCTCTAGCTATGTTCTGTGGTCGGCTTTTGTCTCCACTTTCTGCCCCCTCCCCCCCTCACCTCCTTTGCCACCTGTGGGCTCTTGACTCTTTCTGAAGCCTTTCTACTGCTACTCCTTGGCTCCTTCTTACTGCTGTCTCTCAGCGACACCCCTGATCTTCTGGTAGGAAAGATCTACACCAAGCCTTCTCAGACAAGTGAGAAAAATCTCTGAGGTCCAGTGTGCAAGATCCCTTGGTGGTCCAAAATCGATAAGAGTAGGCTTCGACCACCACCCGCGCAAAATTCAAAATTTCCTACCAACTGAAAATGTTAAATGCGCACTCATATGACCTTATGCAGTTGCGAGCGCCGTGAACAAAAAAAAGTGGAAAAGTCTACTTGAGGGAGAGATGGACCGGGTGAAACCAATGTCAACATGCCCCAGCAGTCTCCGACCTCATATCATAATCTATAACAACTATATAAATGAGAGCTGACCGCAGGAAGCTCAGACAAAAGGAAAAGTCGGACAGAATGCCATAATCATAGCCTGCCTATTATCATTGGCCTAATTCGGAAGAAAAGAAGAGGAAATGATCAGACTAAATTATGCGGCATTGTGGTGAAATCAGGCGCTCGTCAAAATTATGAAATCGAAGAAACCAGCAATTTTGTTCGCCCGTGGCGCAATAATAGTTTTTATACATTTTATTTTGGCTCCACAACTTTTATGCCGATTTAAGAACACATTTCTGTGTGAATTTGACTGAAAATCGTTGCTGAAAAGCACACAAATAAATAATATAAATTTTTAGTTTTCAAGGACACTCAATTATTGGACGTCCGTCATCTTCTCGCTAGTTTCACTCATGGCACCAACGATCCTCACCTCTTTCAAGGGTAAACATCCCGACTTCCATTCAAGATAGACGTATGCTTCTTCTTTAAAAAATCAAGACAGATGAACAAGCTTTAAGATGATACCAATAACTCCATATACCAAAAGACTGATGAGTATTTTTTCACCTAAAACAAAACAAATAAACAAGCCTTAAGATGATACCAGTAACTGTATTTGCCAAATGACTTAAATGTATATTTATTTTCATCAAAAGCAAGACAAATGAACAAGCGTTAAAATAATACCAATAGTTTCATTTGCCAGAAGACGGACAGGTACTTTTTTCGCCAATAGCAAAACAACGGCACAAGCTTTAAGATTACTTGGATAATTACATAATATGCCAACTGATAGGTATTTTTTCCTTAAAAGCAAGGTAAATAAAAAAAAAAGCTTCAAGATGATACCAATACTGATGAATACTTTCTCATCAAAAGCTGGACAAATGAACAAGCATTAAGAAGGTACTCATAACTCTACCTTATTATTATGCTTAAAAAATTATTGACGAGCGCCTGATTCCATCACGTCGTAACACAATCAGCCAGAGCCTGGTAATGCTGAAATCAGGGTGTGGGATAATGATTATCTGCCCCTGCCGCCAGGAGAGCCCAAGATCTGATCTCTGTGGGGGAGACTGGCGGTGACAATAGACTGGTCATTGATGCTGGTCAGTCGTGACGTCACACCTCTGAATAGGGACAATGGGTCAGAGATTTTACCCGCCCGGCGCTCTTGCCTTGTGTGGTTATAAGCAATGAAGGCATGTTTGCTTTACACTCGGCTTGATTTCGTCTCTTTCTTTCTCTTTCTTTCTCTCTTTCTTTTTCTTTCTCTACTCTCACCCACTCGCTTCCCTCTCCCATTCTTTCTCCTCTCTCTCTCTCTCTCTCTCTCTCTTTCTGTGTCTCTGTGTCTCTCTGTCTTTTTGTCTCTCTCTCGCCCTCTCTCTCTCTTTCTCTCTCCCTTTCTCTCTCCCCCTCCCTCTCTCCCCCCTCTTTCTCTCTCTTTCTCTCTTTCTCTCACTCACCATCTCTTTCTCACTCACTCTCTCTCTCTCTCTCTCTCTCTCTCTCTCTCGCTCTCTATCCCACTCGTTTCCCTCTCCCATTCTATCTCCTTCTCTCCCCCCCCTCTCTCTCTCTCTCTCTCTCTCTCTCTCTTTTTTCTTTCACACACACATACACAAACACATATACTGTCACTCGCTCTCTCTTTTTCTTTCTCTCTCTCTCTTTCTCTCTTTCTTTCTCTCTTTAGGCCATTCCCAAAAGAGGGATACTAACATGTTCTTATGCACAGCAGAATAGTAAATGGGCTGATTTATCTATGTCATGCTCATACAGTGCCGGAACTACATAGGTGGAACAGCTGCTTTTTCTTTCCTCATCTATACTGTCGTCATTTTTCCACTACTTCTTTTGTATGCTTGTCACTTTCTTGTGAACTGCTATTTCCGGGGTGACTTGATAGTCTAAGCAGACTTTGTGCTGTTGAGGCTAGAGAGGTGAGCAGAGTAAATCTGATTCCCCGTCTGGACCTCTTTGTTAACATCCACCCCTTGGCGCTCATTTGACCTTATGCAGTTGCGAGCGCCGTAGTACCTTACTAAAATAAAATGTTCCTCTCTTTCTTCCCCTTTACTTACCTTTCTTTGATACATGTACAGAAATTCCAGACTTGTCGAGTCGAGCTAAATTAACACACGGGCACATGACCGCACGTAATATGCAAACCCTAAAAGGAGATCTTTAGCTTGCTCACGTACGTATGTGCCTGCTTTCAAGATGACGCTGTTGTAGTATTATTATCATGGACACTGCAATTAAAAAGCCTATTTGTGCACGCTAATGATCCCTAACGAAGATACTTAAACACACACACACAAATACACACACACACACACACACACACACACACACACACACACACACACACGCACGCACACACGTACAAAGACATAAACAGACGACAACCCAAAGCATATACCACCACATGAACACATGAACACACACAAACACACAAACACACGCGCGCACACGCATACACACACACACACACACACACATACACACACACACACTCTCTCTCTTTCTCTCTCTCTCTCTCTCTCTCTCTCTCTCTTTATCTATCTATCTCTCTCAAAACTTCCTTCCCCGAAATCGATGACAATTGTACGGATCAGAGAACACGATTCCTTCCATGCCTAACGTGATTCCACCACACATCCCACACATAACCCCACACATCCCACACATTACTCCACACATCGTCCACACATAACCCCACACATCCCACACACATCCCCCACTTACGCCCACACACCCCACCTACCCCCATCCAAACTCCAGCCCCCCTCCTTCCCCACATGTCCAAACATCACCATTCGCATCCCAAATACC
>NW_004798811.1:0-1356 GCF_000002075.1 Aplysia californica | reverse complement strand
TTCGCAAATATCTCGACTTGTATTCAAGATAAATGGATATTTTTTCATCCAAATAAAGACAAGTAAACAAGCTTTAATATGATACCAATAACTCTACATGCCCAAAAATCGACGAGAGCCTGATTCCACCACCCTGCCTCACATATGTTTGATAAGAAAGAAGGAGAAAACCGCACAATAGCAGCCGCCAACATCCGCTGTCACCAAAGTAAAATAAACACCAAAAATGTGAAACGAGATGTCTTAGCAAAACTTTCAGCATCACAAGAAAAGACCGGGTGAGAAACAGGATAGTCAGAGAACAAGTTGGCTCGATTCCCTGACTGCTAGTAGTACTAGGATAAATAACGCATCCAATGGTTTGGACACCTGTCAAGACTAGCACCACACAGTGCAACAGCGAGAGTATACAACTGATATCAATTAGGTACAGAGGAAGAGGCAGGCTCTGGGAAAGATGGATAGAAGGGTTCACAGAAACGTTAAACAAAAACGATATCAATATAAGCATACAAGAGGCGATACAACGAACAAGAAAAAGACGTTTCGTCCGAAAACTGTTCAAAATGTATTAAACCCAAAAAGCAATTTTTTTTCAACAGCGGAAAAAATTGTTCCATTCTTTTCATAAGAAAAATTATTCCTTCATCATGTATTTTTTCTGCTTTTGTTTTAAAATCTGAATTTCGATGAATAATTTCTTGAGCACATGCAACTTGAGCCACAGATTAAGGTCCTGCAATTGGTTTTTTAAAATCAAATTTTGTGGCAAAGTACCATCTGAACAGCAGGTCAATCAACAATTTGCTTCTCCCCTCGACATGTTAAGGTAACCAAGGTCGGAAAAGTAAAAGTAACGTAAAGTAAGAAACTACGGGTAGTATACTACAAGCAATGAGTGCCACCAGACTCGTAAACATCCGGACGAGGAAACAAGGTCAGATTCCGATCCACGAGTTCTCTGTCCTGCTGTCCAGGTCTTGGCGGGGTTCCCACACGGGGTTATGTCCTCCTGGTACGACTATTGTGATCGGAGGCGACAGGCCACAGACGTGGTGAATCGACAGATGGCGCAATGGCATCGTTCACGAAGACTTCAAAAGCAAAAACAACCAAAAGAAGAAAAGAAAAAAAAAAAAGCGGCTTAGTTGTAGGGAAATCAATGGGTTTGAAAGATATATCAATTTCACAAACATCTTGTTAACCTATACTGACATCTTTTTAAATTACATAGATGTGTTTAGCACAATCCTTGACACAATTTAGATAATTCATTATGGAGACATGCTTCGAACTCAACCCGGGCTGAGAGGGATACAACGTCCGACCACACCGACAAAGATACTCGGTGAAGGC
>NW_004798810.1:90573-92391 GCF_000002075.1 Aplysia californica | reverse complement strand
ACACACACACACACACACACACACACACACACATGCACACGCAAACACTTCCAGAAACAAAAACCCGTGACATGATATAAGAAAGACAGAGACGATCTCGCTCGTAGGCCTAGCATTTAAACACATTACAGTGGGTGGTTGGCGGGTGCTCTGGTATGGTTTGCTTCTTCTTCCCTATCAAACATCTGTCATCCTTATCTCCCCTTCATCTTTTTTATGTTTGTTACTCTCTTGTAACACCTCTAATCTTCTGGCGCACATATGACCTTATGCAGTTGCGAGCGCCGTAAAACCTCTACTAAAACTAAAATAAGACATTAGAGAGAATATGACAGCACACATTCACACAAGTCACAAACTCACAGCGTGGGTGGACCGTGCGACTGCCCAGTTTGTCACAGGCCCACTAGGAATGGAATTTTATTTTTCAGTTGTTTTTAACGAAACAACATTCGTTGTTGAAATGTTAGAGTAATTGAAATTTGTTTACAAAAGGAAAGAATATTGAAGAACACAAAGCTGAATTGGCATTTTAGGGGTACTTTAGGGCCTGTGATCTGTGACAAACTGACATGTCTCCGTGACCCGCGTGTGCTCTGGTGTGGTCTGCTCCTTCTTTCCTTTTATCAAACATCTCGTTTTCATCTCTCCTCTATCTTTGTGTTACTTGTTCCTCTCTTGCACCTCCTCGAATCTTCGCTACTTAAATATCTATAATTTATCAAATGACCTAATTTTGTTGCAAGTGCCGTAAAACTCTGAACAAAACTTGAACGTGGACAAAGTGTGGAGTGGGTTGAGCTGTGACCACAGTTTGTAGCGGTGGGTGGTTGGCGGGTGCTCTGGTGTTGTTAGCTCCTTCTTTCTTATCAAAGATCTATCGTCCTTATCTCCCCTTCTTCTACAGAATGATGTGTTTATTACTCCCTTGTAACACCTCTATCCTTAGGCACTTATATGACCTTTTTGCGTCACAAGGGCCGTAAAACCTCTACTGTGGGTGGTTGGAGGGTGCTCTGGTGTGGTTTGCTTCTTGCTTCTTCTTTCCTATCGAACATGTATCGTCCTTATCTCCCCTTTTTCTTTTTTATGTTTGTTATTCTCTTGTAACACCTCTAATCTTCTGACGTTCATAATATGACCTTATGCAGCTGCGAGCGCCGTAAAACCTTTACTTAAACCTCTTCTAAAACAAAAAAACAACAACGTATATGACCTTATTGCGTTGCAAGTGGCACAAAACTCTTACTAACTAAACCAAAAACAAAAAGTTGTAGCGGACAGAACCGGTCCCAGCAGCACTGACTCGCCCACACCACTAGGGGCCTACCCCCTCCCCGGGGCTCAGCCGCTGCTTGCTGGAAGATTAATCGCAAGCGTCCTCCGCGCTTCTTTGAACCTAAGTAGGTTGTCGGAGTGGGCTTTGATGTGTTCACCCACAGATTAGCCGTCCTCACCGGCCGCTGGAGCACGGGCCTCCGTCACCCGGACCTACAACTTTCAGTAAGTCACAGCAGCCCTGTGCGGGCACTCGCGGGGAATCGGCGCTCTCTGAGAGAGTTACACTGGGCCGGGGGGACCCCCGCGAGGGCTTACAAGTCTCCTCCTGAGTCCTCCTTATCCCAGAATTCCTCCCCTTCCCCTCCCCTCCTCTCTCACCATCTTTCTTCTCTGTCTCCCTCCCCATTCAAGACCTCCCCTCCCCTCCCTTCCCCCTCTCACAATCGTTCTTCTCTCATCCCAGACCCCCCTCTCCCCCTCCTCTCTCACCATCTGTCTTCCCTTAGACTCCCCCCTGATCCCCCCCTCACCCACCAC
>NW_004798810.1:86282-88267 GCF_000002075.1 Aplysia californica | reverse complement strand
CAAGCCTTATTTTGTCACACATCAGGCACGTATGTGACCACCATATCCTCAAAAAGTCGTTCTTTTTCCCCTTCCTTTAGCGTCCCTTTTCTCAAAACGAGTTTTTTTTCGACACCTCACTTTTTAATAACTCAACAATTTTCCTCCAATCTGTCTGTTATTCTCACCGAATGAAGAGACAATGTAACACTACAAATTGACTGTTATTTCCACAGAATGAAGAGACAATGTAACACTATCAATTGACTGTTATTTCCACCGAATGAAGAGACAATGTAACACTATAAATCTACAAATTGACTGTTGTTTCAATATTTTATTGTGAATAGACTTTGGCTTGTGGCGTCTAAATTGTAGACTTTCCCTGATTTTGTTCAACCTTGAGGTAAGTTGAATGCTACCCCGAGAAAAAAAATCATTGAAAAATGTTCTTGGTCGTTTAGAACCATTCAAAAACCAGTTTTGTCGAACTATTGGTTACCAGCATGCCAGCAAAATACTTATTTTCATCGAAAATAGGGGATCTGTTATGTGCATGTCAACATAATCCAATATGGCGCCGTCTCCAGGACAACGAAAGCTTTTTTTTCTGCTAAAATTGGACAATTTTTGAACCCTCCTCACTACTCACTCTGCTTGTTCGATGGACGTGAGACATTTACTACAATTTGGTCCATCAATGAGTAAGCGAGCCAGCCCTCAGCTGTAACTCCCACACTGACAAACACACACTGACAAACACACACTGACAAACACACACTGACAAACACACACTGACAAACACACACTGCTCCTGCCTGTCACTGCCTTTTTTTGTTTTTGTTGTTTTATTTTTTTTGTAAGTGTTTTACGGCACTCGCAACTGCATAAGGTCATATGAGCGCGCGGGACACATTAAACATTTTCAGTTTGAAATTTTAAATTTTGCCTGGGTGGCGGTCGAAACCTATTCTGGATCGATTTTAGACCCCCAAGGGATCTTTAACGTGGGTAACTTGACAAGGTGTACATCTTTCCTACCAGAAGATCAGGGGTATCGCTGAAAGGCAGCAGTAAGAAGGAGCCAAGGTGTCTGCAGAAAGAGTCAGAAGCCCAGAGAAGGGGGAAAATGATGTGAGGGGGTGGAGGCAGAAAGAGGAGACGAAAGCAGACGACAGAACATTGCTAGAGAGCTGGAAAAGAGGTGGACGTATGCGCTCATATGACCTTATGCAGTTGCGAGCGCCGTAAAACCTCTACTTAAACTCAACTACAAGAGGTGAAAGAAGACAATAATTGGGAAGAAGTTTTTCCGTCACTACCCGGATTAAAACCCGGGACCTTTGAATGAGAGGCGAACACCTTAACCTCTAGGCCACGAGAGCCCCCCTTGTGACTGACTGTGTGTGTGTGTGTGTCTGTCTGTGTGACTGTGTGTCTGTCTGTGTGTCCTGCAAACGCCCGTCGTTTAGCGCCGTTCACCACTACTACAACTACGCCAGTCCCCCTATTCCTAACCCTTGTCCTGACGAGCGAGGCACCCCGCCTCCGCCAATCCCCCACAAATCTCCCATCTCTTTGTTTCCATTGCTACATCCCTTTCCCGGCAAACTTATTTCAAACCAGACTTGTAGCGCGCCTTCTTTGATGGAAGATTTATGTCAGTCTCTGCGGGTTTGATCCGCCTTGCTGTGATGACAATCACGGGAACATCCAAACACTCCCAAACTCTTTGCTCTCTTCAGATTTGCCTCAAATTCTTCTCATTTTTTGTCTGTCTTTTTCTCTTTCTTCCTTGCAGGTACTACATGAGACGTTCTCACGGCAGTCAAAGATGGATCGTGTTTTTGGAGGGTAAGTGGGGCCCGGATGTCAACCATTACCTCTTGTATACCTCTTTCCTTTCTGTCTGTCTGTCCCCCCCTCTCTCTCTCTCTCTCTCTCTCTCTCTCTCTCTCTCTCTCTCCCTCCCTGTTTCTCTCTCTCTCTCTTTTCCCTCTCTCTCT
>NW_004798810.1:82229-83406 GCF_000002075.1 Aplysia californica | reverse complement strand
CCCTGACTACTGACACATCATAACCCTGTATATTTCCCTGACTACTGACACATCATAACCCTGTCTATTTCCCTGACTACTGACACATCATAACCCTGTATATTTCCCTGACAACTGACACACCCATGCACTCCCCTGTCTAATTTCCCCGCTGTCATATCGTTCACTAACCCTGTAGTATGTATCCTTGAGTACTGACACAAGCTAACCGTGTCTACTTCCCTGACTACTGACAGGTGTCTATTTCCCTGACTACTGACAGGTGTCTATTTCCCTGACTACTGACAGGTGTCTATTTCTCTAACTGTCACCATCCACGATATTTGTTTGGTGTCTCTTTGATGGCGGACCGGAAGTGCGCCCTCTAATTTCCACACCTGTCTCTTCTCTTTGATCTGTGAAATCCCTACTCATGTTCACTCTTCCCTTCCACACAATTTCGTTTCGTTCCCATCGTTTCCCCCTCCGTCAAATCGACACTGCATTACATACACTTGACTGCCTCCCTCCTTTTTGATCTGGTTATCTTCCTCGTGAAAAAGAAATATTGACCCAAGGTGTGTTACCTTGTTCCTGGCAATTTAGCCCAGGATGAGAGGCGGAAATTCCGTCGCTGACAGGAGAGGTGAACGCACTGTCTGTAGTTGAGAGACATTTGAAAACGTTCAAGTTGATGAAAAACATGACGTCATTCGGCGAACATTCCTTAAGGGAACGGTTCCTCTTGAACTAATCGTTTGTACTATCGTGGGTCTCTGGTAAAATTGTTTGTTCTTAAAATAGAATTAATTATTTGCTCTTTCGTGGGTCTTTGGTAAAATTGTTTGTTCTAAAAATAGAATTAATCATTTGCTCTTTCGTGGGTCTCTGGTAAAATTGCTTTTTCAGAATATGACTGATAATGTGTACTATCGTGGGTCTCTGGTAACATTTCTCGTTCTAAATATAGTACTGATCATTTGTACAGTCAGCCAGCCAGACAGCCAGACAGCCAGACAGACAGACAGACAGACAGACAGACAGGCAGACAGACAGACAGACAGACCGACAGACCGACAGACAGACAGACAGACAGACACACAGACAGACAGACCGACAGACCGACAGACAGACAGACAGACAGACAGATCTGTGTTCAAAATTTGACACGACATCTAATTCCGTCCCCAACCTCCAC
>NW_004798810.1:76710-77607 GCF_000002075.1 Aplysia californica | reverse complement strand
CTCTCCGTCTCTCTCTCTCTCTCTCTCTTTCTCTCTCTCTCTCCCCGTCTCTCTCTCTTATCTTTCGTGCTTTTGTTTCGATTTTTTAAGCTTTAATTTTTTAAGTTCATTTTTTAAAAACTTTCCTGTACTCTATCTTTTTTTTTCTGGTTTTCTTTCCTTCTTCCGTGTTTTTCTGTCTGTCTGTCTATCTCTCATGGTTTTGTCTTGGCTTCTTTCATGTTCTTTTCGAACATTGTGACATTTGTTTTCTTTTTCTTCTTTCGCTATTTTATTGTTTGAAAATATTTGTTGGATTTGACGCGTTTGAAAGTATTTGTTGATCCAGCCGAGTCAGCAGAATCAACGACTAATGTGTATATATATATATATACATATAGTGATATATAATGTCATGACCTGATCGTCTGCGGACAAGGAAACTGTCCCTTTCCTACTTTATTCTGTCTTTTGCTCTTTCCTTTTGTCTCTACCTTTTTCTTAATGATGATGATGATGATGATGATGATGATGATGATGATGATGATGATGATGATGTTATAAAATATTTCTGGAAATTTTACCAAGTCTCAACCTTTTTTTAATTCGCTGCTGTGTTCAATGATGATGATGATGGTGGCGATGATATATGAAAGGAGACAACAGCTGTAACAATGCCTATGTGTAACTGCCGCGTCCTGTGTGTAACTGTCACGTCCTGTGTGTAACTGTCATGTCCTGTCCTGTGTGTAACTGTCATGTCCTGTGTGTAACTGTCACGTCCTGTGTGTAACTGTCGTGTCCTGTGTGTAACTGTCACTTCCTGTGTGTAACTGTCACGTCCTGTGTGTAACTGTCACGTCCTGTGTGTAATTGTCACGTCCTGTGTGTAACTGTCACGTCCTGTGTGTAACTGTC
>NW_004798810.1:68371-76610 GCF_000002075.1 Aplysia californica | reverse complement strand
GTGGTGTGGTACTTGGGGTAGGACAGAGAGAATATCATATGTTCGTGGTGTGGTACTTGGGATAGGACAGAGAGAATATCATATGTTCGTGGTGTGGTACTTGGGATAGGACAGAGAGAATATCATATGTTCGTGGTGTGGTACTTGGGGTGGGGCAGAGAGAATATCATATGTTCGTGGTGTGGTACTTGGGGTGGGGCACAGAGAATATCATATGTTCGTGGTGTGGTACTTGGGATGGGGCAGAGAGAATATCATATGTTCGTGGTGTGGTACTTGGGGTGGGGCAGAGAGAATATCATATGTTCGTGGTGTGGTACTTGGGGTAGGACAGAGAGAATATCATATGTTCGTGTTGTGGTACTTGGGGTAGGACAGAGAGAATATCATATGTTCGTGGTGTGGTACTTGGGGTAGGACAGAGAGAATATCATATGTTCGTGTTGTGGTACTTGGGGTAGGACAGAGAGAATATCATATGTTCGTGGTGTGGTACTTGGGATAGGACAGAGAGAATATCATATGTTCGTGGTGTGGTACTTGGGATAGGACAGAGAGAATATCATATGTTCGTGGTGTGGTACTTGGGGTGGGGCAGAGAGAATATCATATGTTCGTGGTGTGGTACTTGGGGTAGGACAGAGAGAATATCATGATAATCAGCTTTACACTTCCGATTTCCACTAGGTCTTTTCTCTCTGTTTGAGCACTACAGAAGTAGCAGTTATTTTATCTATTTATTATTTTTTTGGGTAAATGTTTTACGGCGCTCGCAACAGCATAAGGTCGTGTTAGCGCACAGGACACATTAAACGTTTTCAGTTAGTAGGAAACTATTCATTTTTCCCGGGTGACGGCCGAAGCCTACTCTTATTGATTTTGGACCACCAAGGGATCTCTAACGTGCACAACTTGTACACGGGACCTCCGAGATTTTTGGCCCTTCTCCGAGAAGAATGTGCAGTTATCTGCATGGTTGTATGTTTCCCGGCTCAGCACAGGCCTTTGATATTTTATTGCTTTTCTTTGTGTTTTAAGCGCCTATAAATGGCTGCTTGCATTGTATGCTTCCCGGGAAGTTGAGGTTGCTTCAGAATGCTCTCAGGTCTGCTGGGGTAATAGTATAGATTGTGAAGCGCATAGAGCTTGCTATTGAGCGGGGGTGTGCGCTATACAATTGTTATATTATTTATTTATTTTTTTATATATATATTTTTTAAAAATTATTATTATTATTATTATTATTATTATTATTATTATTATTATTATTATTATTATTATTATTATTATTATACCGTTGTCTTTTTACAGTATAGGTCATTCCACCGCAGATATAACAGAAATGATCGAGGCTGTTTGCACAATGACGAGTCATAATGCATGATTGTCTTATTTATGTTTTGAGTGAACACAAATCTGCCACAATGAAGCAAGAGAAGAAATTGTTGTATCATGCCGCTAAAACACAGACGACACTTTCATACAATTATTGCATCATACAACTAAAACTTGTTTGCAGCCGAAAATTACCGATAGGAAATAAGGAAGGACGACCTCAAGCTATCTCTTGCCCTTTTTCAACTCCCAGTGACAATGACAATGACAATCTTTATTCATCTCGCAGGGAGAAATTTGTCTTGGTCGTTAACAATGGCAGTGGATGTTACAAAAGTTAGACTTAAAGTTGCACTTACGCAAACGCACAACAAGACAGGACATTAGGCCAAGTAAATACATGTCTCACGTGCTGGGACAACCCGCTCCCTAAAACACGGATAGGCCATCAACAACATTTCTCCAGCGAAGCCTGTCATGAACAT
The DNA here is from genome assembly GCF_000002075.1 of Aplysia californica. Taxonomy (NCBI): domain Eukaryota; kingdom Metazoa; phylum Mollusca; class Gastropoda; order Aplysiida; family Aplysiidae; genus Aplysia; species Aplysia californica. The sequence goes on along the minus strand of NW_004798810.1, from coordinate 74,790 downwards.
CCTTTTCTAGCTGTTTCCGTGATGTCCCCGCCTTTTCTATTCCCGCTTGTACCGCTCGCCTCCATGTCATCTTTGGTCTTTCCCAAGCTATATTTTTTTTTAACGTGGTCCCAAACACTAGAAACAAGTATCGTTTTCGAATTTAGCGCCCCACAAATTAGTCAAAGTCAATTGATTTTAATCCAGAAACAAATTCTTTGTAGACCAGTGTTATCGTCAACAACAAGAACTAGAGAGAAACACGAATGTGCTATCTAGAATTATTTTGGTTTCCCTTATCGTTCGGTGGCAGTGTTTTCAGGGGCAGTGGGCTGTTAACCCTATCCATACGACATGAGGAACTCTGTGCCACCACCTCTTTCCAAAGAGGAAATTTACTCCGTACGCTTTGCATAGCAGTCTGTCAAAAAGATTTTTGAGATATTCTGAAAGTTTCAAAGATATCTTCGCTTCGTACTTGAAGTTTTCTAAAATGTGAAGAATACAACCGCGGGTGTACAAAATGACCCCCAGGCGTAGAGGTAGGGTTAAGAGTTAAGCTTGCGGCGGGAAAGTGCAAGTCATGTGGGATTAATCATTGGGGGCAGGAACGGCGGGGTCTGATCCTCGGCGCCAGATATTGCATCACTTGGAGTTGTGGGCCTTTGGGGGACTGTCGGCTCTGTGGGAAAACGTATAGGTGTGAGTCTTGTATTATTGAGTTCAAGATTTGTGAGTCTTGTATTGTTGAGTTCAAGATTTGTGAGTCTTGTATTATTGAGTTCAAGATTTGTGAGTCTTGTATTGTTGAGTTCAAGATTTGTGAGTCTTGTATTATTGAGTTCAAGATTTGTGAGTCTTGTATTATTGAGTTCAAGATTTGTGAGTCTTGTATTATTGACGTCAAGATTTGTAAGTCTTGTATTATTGAGTTCAAGATTTGCGAGTCTTTTTTATTGAGTTCAAGATTTGTGAGTCTTGTATTGTTGAGTTCAAGATTTGTGAGTCTTGTATTATTGAGTTCAAGATTTGCGAGTCTTTTTATTGAGTTCAAGATTTGTGAGTCTTGTATTATTGAGTTCAAGATTTGTGAGTCTTGTATTATTGAGTTCAAGATTTGTTAGTCTTGTATTATTGAGTTCAAGATTTGTGAGTCTTTTTATTAACTTCAAGATTTGTGTCCAAGCGTGGAGTAATAAGTCTTTTTTATTGACTCTGTGTCAAAACGTGGGGTTATAAACCTGTTCTATTTCTGACTTTGCGATTAGTGTCAAAACGTGGGGTTATAAACCTGTTCTATTTCTGATTTTGCGATTAGTGTCAAAACGTGGAGTTATAAACCTTTCTGTTGACTTTACGATTTGTGTCAAAATTTGAAGTTGTAGGTCCTTCTATTGGTCTTAAGATTTGTGTCAAAACGTGGACTTTTATAGGTCTTTTTTATTGACCTTACCGTTGCTCTCAAAATGTGGAGGTGTTGGTCTTTATATCGACTCTAAGACTTTTTAAATTGACCTAACCGTTTGTGTCAAAATGTGGACTTTTATAGGTCTTTTATCGACTTTACCATTTCTGTCAAAGTGTGGACTTTTATAGGTCTTTTATAGACTTTACCATTTGTGTCAAAACATAGAGTTATAAGTCTTGTTTTATTGACTTCAAGATTTCTGTCAAAATTTGAAGTTGTGGGTCTTTTTATTGACCTTACGATTTGTGTCAAAACGTTCACTTTTATCGATCTTCTTTATTGACCTTACCATTTCTGTCAAAATGTGGAGGTGTAGGTCTTTTTTATTGACTTTACCATTTGTGTCAAAACGTGGAGAGAAACGTCTTTTTTAAATTGACTTTACGTTTCGTGTCAAAGTGTGGTCTTATAGGTCTTTTTATTGACTTCAAGATTTGTGGCAAAACGTGGAGTTATAAATTCTTGTTTTATTGACTTCAAGATTTACTTCAAAATGTAGAGTTCTAAGTCTTGTTTTATTGACTTTATGATTTGTGAGCCTCTTTTATTGGCTTTACGATTTTGGTCAAAACGTGGAGTTATAAGTCTTGTTTTATTAATGACTTTGCGATTAGTGTCAAAATTTAAAGTTGTGGGTCTTTTATTGACCTAAAGATTTGTGTCAAAACGTGGACTTTTATAAATCTTTTTTATCAACTTAACAATTTCTGTCCAAATGTGCAGTTGTGGGTCTTTTTATTGACCTTACCGTTTCTGTCAAAATGTGGACTTTTAATTATAGATCTTTTTTTTATCGACTTAACCGTTTCTGTCAGAGCGTGAAGTTATTAATCTTGTTTTATTGACTTTAATATTTGTGAGCCTTTTTATGGGCTTTACGATTGGTGTCAAAATGTGGCGTTGTAGGTCTTTTTATTGACTACACGATTGGTGGATTTGTGTCAAAATGTGGCGTTGTAGGTCTTTTTATTGACTACACGATTGGTGGATTTGTGTCAAAATGTGGCGTTGTAGACAGATTTTCCGAACTTTTGGACTTGAGTCAAGAGTGTCAGATTTTCATAACAGCTCTGTCAGATTGTCAGTGTCAGGGTTTCTTGTGTGTTGAAGAAACAGCTCTCTCAGATTGTCGGTGTGGGCGGTTGGCGGGTGCTCTGGTGTGGTTTGCTCCTTCTTTCCTGTCAAACAGCTGTCGTCCTTATCTCCCCTCCTTTTTTTGTGTATGTTACTTTCTTGTGACACCTCTAATCTTCGGCACTTGTATGACCTTATAGTGTTGCAAGTGCCGTAAAACTCTTACTAAAAAAAAAGATTGTCAGGATTTCTTGTGTGACACCAAACTTCTCCTATAGGTAGGGCAATGCCCACTTTTGGTGTAGGCCAAGATTTCTGGAAACCCCCGAAATCGGGTTAGCCCGCTTGTCCTTCAAAGTGACCAATTTCCAGTGTGTGACTATGCCCATTTTTCAGTGGACTCCTCAAGTATTGTCTGTGTTTCGTGTGTGGTGAGGACGTTGTGAGCCTTTAGCTTGAGATTGCTCGGTCACCTTTATTGTCTAATGTGTAGAACACACACACACACAACCGCACACAAACGCATACACATACACACATACACACATACACACACATACACACACACACACATACACACACACACACACGTGCGCGCACGCACACACAGACGTACACACACTCCTATATTTTATATATTACAAAATATGTATTACATATATTATGTATAATATATTATATATAATACCCACACACACATATATATATACACCCCAATATATATGTATATATTATACATAATATTTGTACATACGAGTATATATTATGGAAAAATATGCTTTTTGTTCTATTCTTTAAAATTCTGCAGATCTAGAGTTACGTGGACTCTGCCGTATTTATTTTCTAGGATTCTTTTATTTCTTGTCTCCTTTCAGATATTGCCAAAGTTGGGCTGAGTCTCTGCTCTCTCCATCTCACAACGTTTGCTGCTGCCCGTAGATCTTGTTCGGACTTCTCATCTCGTCTCTACTCACCCATCCGATCGCCGATTACGCCATCTACACGTCCTTCCTGCAGGTTCGATCAGACGATCAGACAATAAGACGATCAGACGATCATCTCACCGAAGGTTTGGGGGGCTCTAACTCTAATCTAAAACAAAACATTGATCGATCAGTCTGTTGAGTATAACATCATATCTGCTACAGTAGAACAGCTGGTCCACGAACACCAACCAAAAGACTAATTATTGATCATCGTGGCAAACTGAATCGAACAGAATCAGATCAGATCTGTTTATATCAGATCGAATGGACCTCTTAAAATCGAACAAATAGAGTCTCCTGATTTAAATCAAATTGCACATTTTCAAAGCAAATCGAATCGAATCGAATCGAACCGAAAGGTCACAGTCGAAAGCAAGCAGAATGGGCAAGGGAGACGAGTACCACCTGGAGAAGGGCAGCGGCTCGGAGCTGGACGTGACGGCGGAGGAGGGGCGGGGCAACTGGTCCCGGAAGATGGACTTTGTCCTGTCCTGTCTGAGCTACGCCGTGGGTCTAGGGAACGTGTGGCGGTTCCCGTATGTGTGTTACAAGAACGGCGGCGGTGAGTGGGTCTGTCTGTCTGTCCGTGTGTCTGTCTGTCTGTCTGTCTGTCTGTCTGTCTGTCTGTCTGTCTGTCTGTCTGTCCGTGTGTCTGGGCAACGTGTGGCGGTTCCCGTATGTGTGTTACAAGAACGGGGGCGGTGAGTGGGTCTGTCTGTCTGTCTGTCTGTCTGTCTGTCTGTCTGTCTGTCTGTCTGTCTGTCTGTCTGTCTGTCTGTCTGTCTGTCTGTCTGTCTGTCTGTCCGTGGGTCTGGGCAATGTGTGGTGGTGAGTGTGTTTGTTTGTTTGTTTGTTTGTCCGTGCGTCTAGACAACGTCTGCTATAAGAATGGGGGCAGTGAGTACGTTTGTGTGTTTGTCCGTTTTAGTAAGAGTTTTACGGCACTTGCAACACAATAAGGTCATATAAGTGCGGAAGATTAGAGGTGTTACAAACAAGCCAATAAACAAACAAACAAACAAACCAACAAACGAACATGTCCCCAGTTTGTTTTGAAGACAAAAGGAACTGCCAGACGAACGGACAAAAAACAAACAGACATACAAATAAACCAACAAACCAACAACATCAACACACAACACACAGACACACTTATGTCCCCTGTTTGTTTAGAAGACAAAGGGGAAACCCCAGACAAACGGACAAACAAGTGGGTGGTTGGCGGGTGCTCTGGTGTGGTTTGCTCCTTCTTTCCTATCAAACATTTATGGTCCTTATCTTTCCTCCTTCTTTTTGTGTTTGTTACTCTCTTGTAACACCTCTAATCTTCTGCACTTATATGACCTTATAATGTTGCAAGTGCCATAGAACTCTTAGTAAAACTTTAAAAAACTAAAAAGCTAATAAATCAACCAGATAACCGGGTTTGTGAACATTCTGATCGAGTGCCCAGCCCCCGTATGTGTGTGTGTGTGTGTGTGTGTGTGTGTGTGTGTGTGTGTGTGTGTGTGTGTGTGTGTGTGTGTGTGTGTGTGTGTGTGTGTGTGTGTGTGTGTGTGTGTGTTTACTTACACTATACATGACGCCAGTGCAGAAACTCGACTGCCAATAAACACTTCCACACCCCCGGGGCAGTGCCACTGACTGTAGTGTCTCCCTGGGGCAGTGCCACTGATTGTAGTGACCCCCTGGGGCAGTGCCACTGACTGTAGTGACTCCCTGGGGCAGTGCCACTGACTGTAGTGACCCCCTGGGGCAGTGCCACTGACTGTAGTGACCCCCTGGGGCAGTGCCACTGACTGTAGTGACTCCCTGGGGCAGTGCCACTGACTGTAGTGTCTCCCTGGGGCAGTGCCACTGACTGTAGTGTCTCCCTGGGGCAGTGCCACTGACTGTAGTGTCTCCCTGGGGCAGTGCCACTGATTGTAGTGACCCCCTGGGGCAGTGCCACTGACTGTAGTGACTCCCTGGGGCAGTGCCACTGACTGTAGTGTCTCCCTGGGGCAGTGCCACTGACTGTAGTGTCTCCCTGGGGCAGTGCCACTGACTGTAGTGTCTTTAGGCCATTCCCAAAGGGGGGACATTTCTGGTTCAAGCACAGTAGAATTGTAATCGGGCAGACTCATGTCACGCTCATAACTGTGCCTGATCTACAACAGGGAACTGCTGCTTTTTCTTTCCTAATCCTTACTAGATCTATTGTCATTTTCCTCTACTTCTTTTGTATGTTTGTCACTCTCTTGCGACCTGTTATTTTGGGGTGCCTTGATAGTCGAAGCAGACTTTGTGCTGTTGAAGCTAGAGAGGTGAGCAGAGTAAGCCTGATTCCCCGTATGGACTTCTCTGTTGACATCCACCACTTGGCGCTCATATGACCTTACACAGTTGCGAGTGCCGTAAAACCCTCTACTATTAAAAAAAACACCAAAAAAACCCACTTTCTTTAATTATAATGAGGCATCGTGGTGAAATCAGGCGCTCGTCAAAATAAGGACATCAAAGAAACCGGCATAAAAAAATAATTTGGCCGAAGGGCAATTTTTTTTTCTCTTTTTTTTGGGGGGGGGGCAGGGGGGTTCCACACCTTTTATGTCCATTAAAAAACCTTGACCTCCTTGGATCGCAATTAACTTGACCTCTATTCAAGGTAGATGGATATTGCTGTGTACATTTGTTTGGTTATAGAGAAAACTCTCCTTGTATTTTAAAGAAACTGAACAAGGGGTCCAAAACTTTACCTTCGATTTTCTCCAAACAACATATTTCGGACAGCCCCCTTGTGCTGAACAGCGACCCAGAGGCGTCCTCTTATCTCTTGGGCGTATTTGTTGGTTGGTTTTTTTGGGTTTTTTTGTTGGTGGTGTTTTTTTGTTGGTAAGTGTTTTACGGCGCTCGCAACTGCATACGGTCAT
>NW_004798810.1:66246-68271 GCF_000002075.1 Aplysia californica | reverse complement strand
CGTCCTGTGTGTAACTGTCACGTCCTGTGTGTAACTGTCACGTCCTGTGTGTAACTGTCACGTCCTGTGTGTAACTGCCGTGTCCTGTGTGTGTGCAGGGTGTGGGAGCCCCGACTGCCGGCCGACTGTGTGGCCACCTACCCCACTGAGCAGTGGCGCTGCTACTTCGGTCACCGGGTCTTCCCTTCTATCAAAAGTGAGTAAAAGACGTGACGTCACTATTGTCCTCAACACTCAAGGGAACAAACCCCCAACAACAGTAACTTCGATCGACCCTGCTCATCTTCTTCTCCTGACCCCATCCTTACTACCGTCATTTTCCTCTACTTTTTTGATTGTATGTTTGTCACTCTCTTGTAAATTGCTATTTCCGGGATGCCTTGATAGTCGAAGCAGACTTTGTGCTGTTGAGGCTAGAGAGGTGAGCAGAGTAAGCCTGATTCCCCGTTTGGACTTCTCTGTTGACACCCACCCCTTGACGCGCATATGACCTTATGCGGATTGCGAGTGCCGTAAAACCTTACTAAAACTAAAACCCTGCTCAGGATTCGAACTCGTGTTTTCTGCATGCAGCAGAGAACGTTCTCACCCAGAACTGGCCGACTAGGGAGACATTGCCCACTTTCATTAAAGACTGTCTACTTCCGTGTGGCCGCGGGTACAACAAGGCTCATTAAATGCAATCGCTTCCACCAGGCAGGTGAATCAACAGACTGAGACAGATGCAGGAGCCCGCGATGGGGAGACAGTGTGAAATAGCGTGGACAACTGTCGCTTTATCTATGTTCCCAGATGTAGCGTACAGAACACGGACAGTCACATCGTTGTCTCTACCACGTCACTTTACAAGTTCCTACAAACACAACAAGTTGGAATGTTGTGTGGGCTGCCCGGTTCTATCCTGGGACACAGTCATGTAGAATTAAAACTTGTTTTGTTTTGTTCCGTGAACTATTTCTTTGTCTGCTGCTGTCTCGGGTGTCGATAGTGCCGTAAAACATCTACACAAACAAACAAACAAACAAGCTGTCTCGCCAGTGACTACCAGTTCCCTTTTGACACATTTTGACACTCGGAGCTACCCACAGTGGGGTCACAAAGTCAACACCATTAGCCCAGATCTCAGACCTCATTGAGCAAGTCATTTCCTAGTGAGGTCTTCCCACACAAACTCATCTCATAATTAATCATGAACATTGTTGTCCAAAGTTGCACAAAACACAACTGTAGTCATGACGACAAAAACAAAACACAACTGTAGTCATGACGACAAAAACAAAAAACAACTGTAGTCATGACGACAAAAACAAAAAACAACTGTAGTCATGACGACAAAAACAAAAAACAAAGCAAAAACCAAATTTGTAACACCTGCAAATGTTGGACCAGTAGATTTTCTAAGAGCACATAACTCTTTATACACTTCCAAGATAGGCGGAATTACTGGAGTTGTTTCCCTTTGACTTGAGGCCTCTGAGTTTTTCAATGTTGTGTTCTTGCTTCAAGGCTTGGGTGAAGGTATGTGGTGTGTTTTTGGTTTAGGGTTAGGGTTTAGTTCTGTGATGAGAGTTAAGGTAAAGGTATGTGATGTGTTCTTGGTTCAAGGCTAGGGTAAAGGTATGAATGTGTTCAGGGATAGCGTACACATATGCCTTGTGTTGATGGTCGAGTGATAGCGTTCACCACGTGTGCCCTGTGTTGATGGTCGAGTGATAGCGTTCACCACGTTTGCCCTGTGTTCCCCAGCGCCGGTGTTCCTGGTCCAGAATCTCTACGACGCCGCCCAGATCAAAGTGAGCAACGTGTTCCAGGAGCGCGGCCACGGACACCTCACCTCGGACCAGTGGAGGTATCTGCTGCGTCTGGGAGAGGAGGTCAAGGACACCCTCAACAACGCCAACAGCTCGTGAGGGACTCTTTGTCTGTCTGTTTGATTGTTTGTGTGTGTGTGTGTGTGTGTGTGTGTCTGTGTGTGTGTCTGTGTGTGTGTGCGTGTGTCTGTGTGTTTGTGTGTGTGTGTGTGTG
>NW_004798810.1:56406-66146 GCF_000002075.1 Aplysia californica | reverse complement strand
CAGAGAGAATATCATATGTTCGTGGTGTGGTACTTAGGGTGGGGCAGAGAGAATATCATATGTTCGTGGTGTGGTACTTGGGATAGGACAGATAGAATATCATATGTTCGTGGTGTGGTACTTGGGATAGGACAGAGAGAATATCATATGTTCGTGGTGTGGTACTTGGAATAGGACAGAGAGAATATCATATGTTCGTGGTGTGGTACTTGGGGTGGGGCAGAGAGAATATCTTATGTTCGTGGTGTGGTACTTGGGATAGGACAGAGAGAATATCATATGTTCGTGGTGTGGTACTTGGAATAGGACAGAGAGAATATCATATGTTCGTGGTGTGGTACTTGGGGTGGGGCAGAGAGAATATCTTATGTTCGTGGTGTGGTACTTGGGATAGGACAGAGAGAATATCATATGTTCGTGGTGTGGTACTTGGGGTAGGACAGAGAGAATATCATATGTTCATGGTGTGGTACTTGGAGTAAAACAGAGAGAATATCATATGTTCGTGGTGTGGTACTTGTGGTAGGACAGAGAGAATATCATATGTTCGTGGTGTGGTACTAGGGATAGGACAGACAGAATATCATATGTTCGTGGTGTGGTACTTGGGGTAGGACAGAGAGAATATCATATGTTCGTGGTGTGGTACTTGGGATAGGACAGAGAGAATATCATATGTTCGTGGTGTGGTACTTGGGGTAGGACAGAGAGAATATCATATGTTCGTGGTGTGGTACTTGGGGTAGGACAGAGAGAATATCATATGTTCGTGGTGTGGTACTTGGGATAGGACAGAGAGAATATCATATGTTCGTGGTGTGGTACTTGGGGTAGGACAGAGAGAATATCATATGTTCGTGGTGTGGTACTTGGGGTAGGACAGAGAGAATATCATGATAATCAGCTTTACACTTCCGATTTCCACTAGGTCTTTTCTCTCTGTTTGAGCGCTACAGAAGTAGCAGTTATTTTATCTATTTATTAATTTTTTTGGTAAATGTTTTACGGCACTCGCAACAGCATAAGGTCGTGTTAGCGGACAGGACACATTAAACGTTTTCAGTTAGTAGGAAACTATTCATTTTTCCCGGGTGACGGCCGAAGCCTACTCTTATTGATTTTGGACCACCAAGGGATCTCTAACGTGCACAACTTGTACACGGGACCTCCGAGATTTTTGGCCCTTCTCCGAGAAGAATGTGCAGTTATCTGCATGGTTGTTTGTTTCCCGGCTCAGCACTGGCCATTGATATTTTATTGCTTTTCTTTGTGTTTCAGCGCCTATAAATGGCTGCTTGCATTGTATGCTTCCCGGGAAGTTGAGGTTGCTTCAGAATGCTCTCAGGTCTGCTGGGGTAATAGTATAGATTGTGAAGCGCATAGAGCTTGCTGTTGAGCGGGGGTGTGCGCTATACAATTGTTATATTATTATTTATTTTTTTAAATATATATATTTTTTAAAAATTATTATTATTATTATTATTATTATTATTATTATTATTATTATTATTATTATTATTATTATTATTATACCGTTGTCTTTTTACAGTATAGGTCATTCCACCGCAGATATAACAGAAATGATCGAGGCTGTTTGCACAATGACGAGTCATAATGCATGATTGTCTTATTTATTGTTTGAGTGAACACAAAACTGCCACAATGAAGCAAGAGAAGAAATTGTTGTATCATGCCGCTAAAACACAGACGACACTTTCATACAATTATTGCATCATACTACTAAAACTTGTTTGCAGCCGAAAATTACCGATAGGAAATAAGGAAGGACGACCTCAAGCTATCTCTTGCCCTTTTTCAACTACCAGTGACAATGACAATGACAATCTTTATTCATCTCGCAGGGAGAAATTTGTCTTGGTCGTTAACAATGGCAGTGGATGTTACAAAAGTTAGACTTAAAGTTGCACTTACGCAAACGCACAACAAGACAGGACATTAGGCCAAGTAAATACATGTCTCACGGGCTGGGACAACCCGCTCCCTAAAACACGGATAGGCCATCAACAACATTTCTCCAGCGAAGCCTGTCATGTACATCCTTTTCTAGCTGTTTCCGTGATGTCCCCGCCTTTTCTATTCCCGCTTGTACCGCTCGTCTCCATGTCATCTTTGGTCTTTCCCAAGCTATTTTTTTTTAACGTGGTCCCAAACACCAGAAACAAGTATCGTTTTCGAATTTAGCGCCCCACAAATTAGTCAAAGTCAATTGATTTTAATCCAGAAACAAATTCTTTGTAGACCAGTTTTATCGTCAACAACAAGAACTAGAGAGAAACACGAATGTGCTATCTAGAATTATTTTGGTTTCCCTTATCGTTCGGTGGCAGTGTTTTCAGGGGCAGTGGGCTGTTAACCCTATCCATACGACATGAGGAACTCTGTGCCACCACCTCTTTCCAAAGAGGAAATTTACTCCGTACGCTTTGCATAGCAGTTTGTCAAAAAGATTTTTGAGATATTCTGAAAGTTTCAAAGAGATCTTCGCTTCGTACTTGAAGTTTTCTAAAATGTGAAGAATACAACCGCGGGTGTACAAAATGACCCTCAGGGCGTAGAGGTAGGGTTAAGAGTTAAGCTTGTGGCGTGAAAGTGCAAGTCATGTGGGATTAATCATTGGGGGCAGGAACGGCGGGGTCTGATCCTCGGCGCCAGATATTGCATCACTTGGAGTTGTGGGCCTTTGGGGGACTGTCGCTCTGTGGGAAAACGTATAGGTGTGAGTCTTGTATTATTGAGTTCAAGATTTGTTAGTCTTGTATTATTGAGTTCAAGATTTGTTAGTCTTGTATTATTGAGTTCAAGATTTGTTAGTCTTGTATTATTGAGTTCAAGATTTGTTAGTCTTGTATTATTGACGTCAACATTTGTGAGTCTTGTATTATTGACGTCAACATTTGTGAGTCTTGTATTATTGAGTTCAACATTTGTGTCCAAGCGTGGAGTAATAAGTCTTTTTTATTGACTCTGTGTCAAAACGTGGGGTTATAAACCTTTCTGTTGACTTTACGATTTGTGTCAAAACGTGGGGTTATAAACCTGTTCTATTTCTGACTTTGCGATTAGTGTCAAAACATGGAGTTATAAGCCTTTCTGTTGACTTTACGATTTGTGTCAAAATTTGAAGTTGTAGGTCCTGTTATTGGCCTTAAGATTTGTGTCAAAACGTGGACTTTTATAGATCTTTTTTATTGACCTTACCATATCTGTCAAACTATGGACTTCTATAGGTCTTTTATCGACTTTACCATTTCTGTCAAAGTGTGGACTTCTATAGGTCTTTTATCGACTTTACCATTTCTGTCAAAGTGTGGACTTCTATAGGTCTTTTATCGACTTTACCATTTCTGTCAAAGTGTGGACTTCTATAGGTCTTTTATCGACTTTACCATTTCTGTCAAAGTGTGGACTTCTATAGGTCTTTTATCGACTTTACCATTTCTGTCAAAGTGTGGACTTCTATAGGTCTTTTATCGACTTTACCATTTCTGTCAAAGTGTGGACTTCTATAGGTCTTTTATCGACTTTACCATTTCTGTCAAAGTGTGGACTTCTATAGGTCTTTTATCGACTTTACCATTTCTGTCAAAACGTTCACTTTTATCGATCTTCTTTATTGACCTTACCATTTGTGTCAAAATGTGGAGGTGAAGGTCTTTTTTATTGACTTTACCATTTGTGTCAAAACGTGGAGAGAAACGTCTTTTTTAAATTGACTTTACGTTTCGTGTCAAAATGTGGTCTTATAGGTCTTTTTATTGACTTCAAGATTTGTGGCAAAACGTGAAGTTATAAACTCTTGTTTTATTGACTTCAAGATTTACTTCAAAATGTAGAGTTATAAATTCTTGTTTTATTGATTTCAAGATTTACTTCAAAAAGTAGAGTTATAAATTCTTGTTTTATTGACTTGAAGATTTACTTCAAAATGTAGAGTTCTAAGTCTTTTTTTTATTGACTTTATGATTTGTGAGCCTTTTTTATTGGCTTTACGATTTTGGTCAAAACGTAGAGTAATAAGTCTTGTCTTATTAATGACTTTGCGATTAGTGTCAAAATTTAAAGTTGTGGGTCTTTTATTGTCCTTCAGATTTGTGTCAAAAAGTGGACTTTTATAGATTTTTTAAATCGACTTAACCTTTTCTGTCAGAGCGTGGTTATTAATCTTGTTTTATTGACTTTGAGATTTGTGAGCCTTTTTATGGGCTTTACGATTGGTGTCAAAATGTGGCGTTATAAGTCTTTTTTATTGACTACACGATTGGTGGATTTGTGTCAAAATGTGGCGTTATAAGTCTTTTTTATTGACTACACGATTGGTGGATTTGTGTCAAAATGTGGCGTTATAAGTCTTTTTTTATTGACTACACGATTGGTGGATTTGTGTCAAAATGTGGCGTTATAAGTCTTTTTTATTGACTACACGATTGGTGGATTTGTGTCAAAATGTGGCGTTATAAGTCTTTTTTATTGACTACACGATTGGTGGATTTGTGTCAAAATGTGGCGTTATAAGTCTTTTTTATTGACTACACGATTGGTGGATTTGTGTCAAAATGTGGCGTTGTAGACCGATTTTCCGAACTTTTGGGCTTGAGTCAAGAGTGTCAGATTTTCATAACAGCTGTCAGATTGTCAGTGTCAGGGTTTCTTGTGTGTTGAAGAAACAGCTCTGTCAGATTGTCAGTGTCGGGGTTTCTTGTGTGTTGAAGAAACAGCTCTGTCAGATTGTCAGTGTCGGGGTTTCTTGTGTGTTGAAGAAACAGCTCTGTCAGATTGTCAGTGTGGGTAGTTGGCGGGTGCTCTGGTGTGGTTTGCTCCTTCTTTCCTATCAAACATCTATCGTCCTTATCTCTCCTCCTTCTTTTTTTGTGTATGTTACTCTCTTGTAACACATATAATCTTCGGCACTTATATGACCTTATAGTGTTGCAAGTGCCGTAAAACTCTGACTAAAAAACAAAGATTGTCAGGGTTTCTTGTGTGACACCAAACTTCTCCTATAGGTAGGGCAATGCCCACTTTTGGTGTAGGCCAAGATTTCTGGAAACCCGCAAAATCTGGGTTAGCCCGCTTGTCCTTAAAAACGACCAATTTCCAGTGTGTGACTATGCCCATTTTTTTCAGTGGACTCCTCAAGTATTGTCTGTGTTTCGTGTGTGGTGAGAACGTTGTGAGCCTTTGGCTTGAGATTGCTTGGTCACTTTTATTGTCTAATGTGTAGAACACACACACACACAACCGCACACAAACGCATACACATACACACATACACACATATACACATATACACACACACACACATACACACACACACACACACATACACACACACACACACACGTGCGCGCACGCACACACAGACGTACACACACTCCTATATTTTATATATTACATAATATGTATTACATATATTATGTATAATATATTATATATAATACCCACACACATATATATATATACACCCCAATATATATGTATATATTATACATAATAATTGTACATACGAGTATATATTATGGAAAAATATGCTTTTTGTTCTATTCTTTAAAATTCTGCAGATCTAGAGATACGTGGACTCTGCCGTATTTATTTTCTAGGATTCTTTTATTTCTTGTCTCCTTTCAGATATTGCCAAAGTTGGGCTGAGTCTCTGCTCTCTCCATCTCACAACGTTTGCTGCTGCCCGTAGATCTTGTTCGGACTTCTCATCTCGTCTCTACTCACCCATCCGATCGCCGATTACGCCATCTACACGCCCTTCCTGCAGGTTCGATCAGACGATCATCTGACCAAAGATTGGGGGCTCTAACTCTAACCTAAAACAAAACATTGATCGATCAGTCTGTTGAGTATAACATCATATCTGCAACAGTAGAACAGCTGGTCCACGAACACCAAAAGACTAATTATTGATCGTCGTGGCAAACTGAATCGAACAGAATCAGATCAGATCTGTTTATATCAGATCGAATGAACCTCTTAAAATCGAACAAATAGAGTCTCCTGATTTAATCAAATTGCACATTTTCAAAGCAAATCGAATCGAATCGAATCGAACCGAAAGGTCACAGTCGAAAGCAAGCAGAATGGGCAAGGGAGACGAGTACCACCTGGAGAAGGGCAGCGGCTCGGAGCTGGACGTGACGGCGGAGGAGGGGCGGGGCAACTGGTCCCGGAAGATGGACTTTGTCCTGTCCTGTCTGAGCTACGCCGTGGGTCTGGGGAACGTGTGGCGGTTCCCGTATGTGTGTTACAAGAACGGCGGCGGTGAGTGGGTCTGTCTGTCTGTCTGTCTGTCTGTCTGTCTGTCTGTCTGTCTGTCTGTCTGTCTGTCTGTCTGTCTGTCTGTCTGTCTGTCTGTCTGTCGTGTGTCTGGGCAACGTGTGGCGGTGAGTGTGTTTGTTTGTTTGTTTGTTTGTCCGTGCGTCTAGACAACGTCTGCTATAAGAATGGGGGCAGTGAGTACGTTTGTGTGTTTGTCCGTTTTAGTAAGAGTTTTACGGCACTTGCAACACAATAAGGTCATATAAGTGCGGAAGATTAGAGATGTTACAAACAAGCCAACAAACAAACAAACAAACAAACCAACAAACGAACATGTCCCCAGTTTGTTTTGAAGACAAAAGGAACTGCCAGACGAACGGACAAAAAACAAACAGACATACAAATAAACCAACAAACCAACAACATCAACACACAACACACAGACACACTTATGTCCCCTGTTTGTTTAGAAGACAGAGGGGAAACCCCAGACAAACGGACAAACAAGTGGGTGGTTGGCGGGTGCTCTGGTGTGGTTTGCTCCTTCTTTCTTATCAAACATTTATGGTCCTTATCTTTCCTCCTTCTTTTTGTGTTTGTTACTCTCTTGTAACACCTCTAATCTTCTGCACTTATATGACCTTATAATGTTGCAAGTGCCATAGAACTCTAAGTAAAACTTTAAAAAACTAAAAAGCTAATAAATCAACCAGATAACCGGGTTTGTGAACATTCTGATCGAGTGCCCAGCCCCCGTATGTGTGTGTGTGTGTGTGTGTGTGTGTGTGTGTGTGTGTGTGTGTGTGTGTGTGTGTGTGTGTGTGTGTGTTTGTGTGTGTGTGTGTGTGTGTGTGTGTGTGTGTTTACTTACACTATACATGACGCCAGTGCAGAAACTCGACTGCCAATAAACACTTCCACACCCCCGGGGCAGTGCCACTGACTGTAGTGACTCCCCGGGGCAGTGCCACTGACTGTAGTGACTCCCTGGGGCGGTGCCACTGACTGTAGTGACTCCCTGGGGCAGTGCCACTGACTGTAGTGACTCCCCGGGGCAGTGCCACTGACTGTAGTGACTCCCCGGGGCAGTGCCACTGACTGTAGTGACTCCCCGGGGCAGTGCCACTGACTGTAGTGACCCCCCGGGGCAGTGCCACTGACTGTAGTGACCCCCCGGGGCAGTGCCACTGACTGTAGTGACCCCCCGGGGCAGTGCCACTGACTGTAGTGTCTCCCTGGGGCAGTGCCACTGACTGTAGTGACTCCCTGGGGCAGTGCCACTGACTGTAGTGACTCCCTGGGGCAGTGCCACTGACTGTAGTGACTCCCTGGGGCAGTGCCACTGACTGTAGTGACTCCCTGGGGCAGTGCCACTGACTGTAGTGTCTTTAGGCCATTCCCAAAGGGGGGACATTTCTGGTTCAAGCACAGTAGAATTGTAATCGGGCAGACTCATGTCACGCTCATAACTGTGCCTGATCTACAACAGGGAACTGCTGCTTTTTCTTTCCTAATCCTTACTAGATCTATTGTCATTTTCCTCTACTTCTTTTGTATGTTTGTCACTCTCTTGCGACCTGTTATTTTGGGGTGCCTTGATAGTCGAAGCAGACTTTGTGCTGTTGAAGCTAGAGAGGTGAGCAGTCTAAATCTGATTCCCTGTAAGGACTTCTCTGTTGACATCCACCACTTGGCGCTCATATGACCTTACACAGTTGCGAGTGCCGTAAAACCCTCTACTATTAAAAAAAACACCAAAAAAACCCACTTTCTTTAATTATAATGAGGCATCGTGGTGAAATCAGGCGCTCGTCAAAATAAGGACATCAAAGAAACCGGCATAAAAAAATAATTTGGCCGAAGGGCAATTTTTTTTTCTCTTTTTTTTGGGGGGGGGGCAGGGGGGTTCCACACCTTTTATGTCCATTAAAAAACCTTGACCTCCTTGGATCGCAATTAACTTGACCTCTATTCAAGGTAGATGGATATTGCTGTGTACATTTGTTTGGTTATAGAGAAAACTCTCCTTGTATTTTAAAGAAACTGAACAAGGGGTCCAAAACTTTACCTTCGATTTTCTCCAAACAACATATTTCGGACAGCCCCCTTGTGCTGAACAGCGACCCAGAGCCGTCCTCTTATCTCTTGGGCGTATTTGTTGGTTGTTGTTTTTTTGGGTTTTTTTGTTGGTGGTGTTTTTTTGTTGGTAAGTGTTTTACGGCGCTCGCAACTGCATACGGTCATAGGAGCTGGCGGGATTGATTAAACATAGGAGCTGGCGGGATTTATTCAACATAGGAGCTGGCGGGATTTATTCAACATAGGAGCTGGCGGGATTTATTCAACATAGGAGCTGGCGGGACCGCGGGACTCATTCAACAGTTTCAGTTTGGTTCGGAATTTTGAATTTTGCCGGGGTGTCGACGGAATCCTACTCTTATCGATTTTGGACCACCTAGGTATCTTTAACGTGCGCAACTTGCACACAGGACCTCCGAGATTCTTCGCCCTTGTCCGAGAAGGCTAGGTGTAGATTTTTTCCTACCAGAGGATCAGGGGTGTATAGCCCCCTTGAGCTTAAAAGCGACCCAATAAGGAAGTGCCGCTATCTTTAAGCACCCCCTGTACGACAAGTGTTCACTAGCTGTCAACTTGTTGGAACCTTTGTGTTCCCAACCAGATAGTTAAGCCCTTACCTTATCTCACCACGACCGGCTTGACATACATCAGTATAATATAATGTGATGATATATATATATATAGCAAATCAAAGTAGTGGATACACGTGTGGTCTGTAGCCGCAGTGATAGTCGTTTCACCATCATCATCATCATCATCATCACCACCATCACCATCTTTATTGTTTTTGTTATTATTATTGTTGTTATTATTTTATTTTTATTTTCATTATTATTGCAAGACCTATTATTATCATCATTATTATTATTATTAATAGTAGTAGTAGTAGTAGTAGTAGTAGTAGTAGTAGTAGCAGCAGTAGTAGTAGTAGTAGTAGTAGTAGTAGTAGTAGTAGTAGTAGTAGTAGTAGTAGTAGTAGTAGTAGTAGTAGTAGTAGTAGTAGTTTTATTTTTATCATTATTAATAAAATTATTATTACTAATTTTTATTACTAGCATTATCATTTGTAATAAGCAGCATTATCATTATTACTATTATTATTGTTATTATCATGATTATTGTTATCATTATTATTATTATCATTATTATTATTAATATTATCATTATCGTTATCATCATTACTATTATTACTATTACTATTACTTTATTATTATTATTATTATTATTATTATTATTATTATCATTATTATAAGTATTATTATTATTATCGTTATCATTATTATTATTATTATTATTATTATTATTATTATTATTATTATTATTATTATCGTTATTATTATTATTATTATTATTATTATTATTATTATTATTATTAT
>NW_004798810.1:54966-56169 GCF_000002075.1 Aplysia californica | reverse complement strand
ATGTGTGTGTGTGTGTGTGTGTGCGTGTGTGTGTGTGTGTGGAGGGAGGTACAACATCAATCCAATGTAGTATCGTCTGGACCATTGACCAATGTAAGTCCTTGTGCAATGACTCCATACTGCATTGTGTTATATTACAATGTATATGATATCACATTATATTACATCATTATTATATTTAAATCTACATAATATTATGTAAAATATTTAAACACATAAACACACTCTTATCAGTAAATACACGTTGGGCGAAATGGGAGCACAGATGAGCTTAGTAGAACACTAACTAAGATGACGTCTCCAGCAAATATGGCGGACCCACGAACGTAAGGCCCTCCGTACGTAGCCGAGGGCGTTCCTGAATGTTCTCTGGTCTTCTAGGGGAATAATTCAGACATTGTAAGGTGCATAGAGCTTGCTGTTTAGCCTGGGTATGGGCTGTACATGTATGGTTGTAATTATTGTTAATCATCATTATTATTATTATTATATGATTATTTTACATGTATTGTATTGTTATATTGTGTGATTATATGAAGAAGAAAGGTTAAGTACAGGCCTGTATCTCCCATGTACGTTTTCCCACAGAGAGTGGCACTCGGTGCGCATCGACGGCACATCCCTGCCCCAGGCCATCTACTGTTGGGAGGCCAGTGAGGACACTGCCGGGGCGTGTCAGCACACCAGGTGAGACTACACACCTACATACACACGTACATACACACCTACGTACACACATACACACTCACACATACACACATACACACACACACACACACACACACACACACACGTACATCTACTGTTGGGAGGCCAGTGAGGACACTGCCGGGGCGTGTCAGTACACCAGGTGAGACTACACACCTACATACACACATACACACTCACACATACACACGTACACACACACACATACACACTTACATACACACATACACACTCACACATACACACACATACACACATACATACACACATACACACTCACACATACACACATACACACACTCACACATACACACTCACACATACACACATACTCACACACATACACACATACACACATACATACACACATACACACACATACATACTTACACACACACACACATATCCACATACACACACATACACAAATATATACATACACACTCACACATACACATGTAAACACACACACACATACACACATACACACTCACA
>NW_004798810.1:52979-54518 GCF_000002075.1 Aplysia californica | reverse complement strand
CCCCCCTTCTTCCTCTCCGCCGCTCGCGTTCCCATTAGGCCTACTTGCTTGCTTGCTTCCTTGCTGTTTTGTCCGTGGTGGCGTCGTGACGGTCGCGGTAACTACTCTACCACCACCGCCACCACCACCGTGAATTTGTGTGTGTCGTGTGTGTGACGGACGGACGGACGTACGGACGGAGACCCGACCGCTACTTGTCGTCGGTGTTTGTGGTGATGTGATGTTTGTGGTGGTGCTGCTTGCTCCCTGCTCCTCGCCGGATTATCATTATTACCGAACCTTGTCTTCTCTCCCAGTGCGTCCGCCTGTGTGTATAAATATATTATACAGTGTGCGGTGTCGTCGTTGAAGAACGCCTGCCCATCCGGGCCCTTCGTCAGACACGACAATTATTTATTCCTTGTGGACCCGTCTTATATTGGTCATTTCGTCACCTGGTGAATAATTAAAGTGTTTTTAGTATTTGCTCGGTTTGTTACGTGTAGATCAAGTCGGGTAAACTGTTTTAGATCTGGATTTTACACTGATTTTTACAAAAGTGGTTCTTATTGATTTTTTTTTTTCGTGTTTTATTGTTCTTTTTTTTTGAGGGGGGTGGGGGTTCCATTTTGGGTCTGAAGAATGTCTTGCATTGTTGGTGGGTTTTTGTTTTTATTATTAGGCCTATTATTTTAGGGTGGTTTATTTTTTATAATGGCTGAGGGCTTTTTTCGCAGTCAGACAAGGCTCGTTGCCTATGTTGCTAAATTCTAGCAGTCCACGGAGAACGTCTAGATCTAGGCGGCTTTGTTCTAGATCTACATTGCCTAGTACATGCCTGTCTCTTTTATCTCTCTTTTGTGTTGCTTTCTGTTACTTGTTAAATTTTGTTGTACTTACTTATGTTAGTGCGGACGGTTATGAAGGTGTTGGCCTACATCTCTCACTTCCAAAGTAGATCTAGAATCTGGATCTAAATCTAGGATTTGCGGAATTTTGTTTTTCAACGTTAACATACTTCTATGTAGTTACTTACTTGTTCTGTCCTCTTATGCCATGGGGTGTCGAAGGGAGATGTAATTGTCGGACGTGAGCCAGGTGTGTTGCGTTTTGGATCTTCATATCGTTATATTATGTAATTAATTGGCATAGATCTAGATCTATTTCCGTGACGTATTCACACTCTGATTCACACCAAGCGGCGGTGGCGAAAGTGATCGGGGCGTTCTTTTTCATTTTGCTATTGTTGTTGGCCGGTTCTTCGCTTGTGAGACCGTTATATGTACTGTCAATTAGTGTTTATTTGAAGTACCCACTACCCAGGGCGCTGTAGTGAACGTATCTGTGTGTGTATGATGATTGTTTAATTAGTTTGTGCTAGAAGTTAGAAGGCCTACCCAGTTCAAGTCGCAAACCTGTTTATGTGTGCATGTCTGTGGGTAGTTTGATATAGTTTTTTTAAAAAGATTTTTACTCCATTTGCAACATAAATTGCCTGGTCATGTAGATTCTAGGTGCCAAAGATAAGAGGTGTCGAGAGAGAGGGAGAGAGAGAGAGAG
>NW_004798810.1:51112-52210 GCF_000002075.1 Aplysia californica | reverse complement strand
TCTCTCTCTCTCTCTCTCTCTCTCTCCCTCTCTCTCTCTCGCTCTGGCTGGTGGTTTGGTGGTCGGAGGGTGCTATTGTTTGATTTTTACTTATTTCCAATCAGTCTGTCTTACCTTTTTCCCAGCACTAAATGACATTTATTGTGTCGGCGTGCTTCACATTACTCAAATAAACAAACCCCTCGTTTTTCATTATCTTCTCTGAGCATAGGGTAGAAGAAAGAATAAAAATTGAAGCATTTTTAAACTGGACTTCATATTGTTTGAATGTCCAGTCTGTTTTAATGAGAAATAATGCGATTAACTTGTTGCAGGCCTTAAAAAAGTATGTTACGCATCCTTCGTGCACATGGACGTAGATCTATTCGTTCCTGTAAACTATTCGTGTTCATCCACATTTTCGTTTTTTATTTTTTTTGTCGAGGAGCTTGTCCTTACTCAAAATCACAAACTCGTATTTTCTTTCTCTATTTTTGTTGTTGTTGACTTTGCTTGGGGTTTTTTTTCTTCTTTTTTTCTTTTTTTTTTGGGGGGGGGGGCTTTGTTTTTCTTTCAAACCAAGATCAACTCCACATGTATTTCTAAAAACTCCTTAATTTTTTTTTGTCTTCGTAAACTCCTTCTGTTCCGCACTGATTTTCAGCTGATTTTATGGATGCCTATGATTGGGCTTATTTGTTGTACATATGTATTTCACTTTTGCTGTCTGTCTATCTGTCTGCCTGTCTGTCTGTCTATATCAGTCTGCCTGTCTGCCTTACTTTCTCCATCCAGCGCCAAGCAACCGTTATCATGGCGATGCGCTTCTTTTGACTAAAAACAACTGTTTTATGGCAAGATCTACAATTGCCAGGCGTGGTCTCTCAAGCAGACGACCCGTAGAAAAACAGCATTCCATGTCATGGTGTCGTTTTACGAACATCATGTATACGTATACTTTACGAGCTAGGCCAAGGCCTACCTGACGCCAGCGCTGAGCGATTTCGAGGAAATGAGAAAAAAAATCTTTCATCGACGCCTCGAGAAGTGTGGAGTCACTTTTCATGCTGTTCGAATACTGTGTGCGATTTTTTTTTAAATTTAAAATATATATCTATA
>NW_004798810.1:44710-45924 GCF_000002075.1 Aplysia californica | reverse complement strand
GGGGGTATTATGATCTATCTATCTATCTGTCTGTCTGTCTGTCTGTCGGCCCATCGATAGATCAATAGATCGAAAGATCGGTAGATCAATAGATAGAGATTGATAGATAAGTCTACCCCATAGTAGCAACCTTTTATTGCCAAGTGCTCAAACAAAGATAAACAAAAAGAAGGGGGGTAAAAACCCCAAACAGAACAAGACGAACCCCGCTCGTACCTAATAACAAAAGCAGCTGTTCACGAGGACCCAGTACTTGTTTTCACACAGTCCTATTAATGCCGTTTCCTATTTCATGATTTCATGCAAATCTGCTACCTGACGACAACTGACGGAGGCGTACGGTGAGTGGGAAATTCCGCCCTCAAAAATTAGATTGTTTTTTGTCCTAAAGAGAACTAGATCGACTTGGGGCTGTCATGTGCTTGGCGTGTTTGTGTGTGTGTGTGTGTGTGTGTGTGTGTGTGTGTGTGTGTGTGTGTGTGTGGAAAGAAAAGTTGTGGAGTGGGTGGTTGGCGGGTTCCCTTTTGGTTTGCTGCTTCTTTCCTATCAAACGCCTGTCACCATTATCCCTTTATTTTCTATCTGTTGTTTCTGTCGCCCCGCTTTACTTTTGTCCCCAGCTCTAAATGACCATTAATTAGTGCGTCGATGTGTTTGTCTGTACTCAAACATCTCACTTTGTGTGTGTGTGTGTGTGTGTGTGTGTGTGTGTGTGTGTGTGTGTGTGTGTTACTCTCTTATAACACCCCTAATTTTCGGCACTTATCTCACCCAAAGTGTGTGGCTGTGGCCGGAAAACTCTTACTGTGGGTGGTTGGCGGGTGCTCTGGTGTGGTTTGCTCCTTTTTCCCTGAAACATCTATCGCCCTTATCTCCCCTCTTTCTTTTTTTTTTTGTATACGTTGCTCTCTTGTGACACATCTATTCTTCGGCACTTATATGACCTTATTGTTTTGCAAGTGCCGTAAAACTTGAAAAAAAACCCCATTTTACTAAAGCTCAAAAGAAAAGGAAAAAAAAACAACCCGTCCAAGTAGCGTGGCGGAGCTCGTGCGCGCAGCGCTACTCTTGTGAGGTGTTTGCGTACACTTCTGCTTGTTTTCCGGCTTGCGGATATTTTGAGGGCTTCGGACTTCCTCTTGCCCTTACCCCTGTCCAGTCGCCGCTTATGGTGCCTCGTTGTCTTATTTCTGTCTATTCGTCTGCCAGTGTCA
>NW_004798810.1:43549-44610 GCF_000002075.1 Aplysia californica | reverse complement strand
CTCGTCTTTATCCCCCATCTATGTTTGTGTATGTTACTCTCTTGTAACACCTCTAATCTTCGGCATTTATAATGTGTTGCAAGTGCCGTAAAACTCTTACGAAAAAAGAAGTATGGAGAACTGCACTAATTCTATTTAATTGATGACCCAAATTGTTTCAATAGAAATGTAAAAACATGTCGCTAGGACAGGCTACCCTGATGCTCACGTGAGGTAGACTTTGACCCCACCTCGTACGGACACTACATTGATTCGTATTAGTTTATTTTTAGTAAGATTTTTACGGCACTTGCAACACAATAAGGTCATATCAGTGCAGAGACACTTTCTTTTTGGGGGGTTTTCCTGGGGTTTTTTTTTAACACCCCGGTCAACACTATTTAGGTGTGGTAAAATGGTGTAGGTTTAACGCCCCTATCAAAACTATAAGGTTATTTAAGAGGCGGGACCTCCGAGTTTAACGTCCGTCTCCGAAGGGACCAAGCCAAATGAGAAATTCGTGTAAAGTGTCTTTTTCAAAGACACAACGAACCCGCAATCTCACATCTACAAGTCCGGTAACCTAACCACTAGGCCAACATAATAACCCAAACTGTGTTAATAGAAATGTAAAAACCTGTTGCTTTGTTCTTTTCCACAGGCGATCCTGGTGTTCACGTGGGTAGATTTTGACCCGACGTCGTACGGAGACTACACTTTCCCCCTGTGGGCAGACGGAGTCGGTATAGGGATCACTTTGTGCAGTGTGCTGGCCATACCTGCCGTGGCTGGGTATAGAGTGCTCGCAGAAATGTGGGGCAACGGAGGGGATGAGGGCGTGTTGGCGGTGAGTGTGTGTGTGTGTGTGTGTGTGTGTGTGTGTGTGTGTGTGTGTGTGTGTGTGTGTGTGTGAAAATGTGTGTCTGTGCTTGTTTGTACGTAAGCGTGTGCATATGAACATCTTTGCATGGACGTATGTATATATGTGTGTGTGTGGGGGGGGTATGTCTGTATGTGCATGTATACTTACATATTATGTGTTCGTGTGTGTGTGTGTGTGTATGTGTGTGTGTGGGGGGGAG
>NW_004798810.1:40321-41949 GCF_000002075.1 Aplysia californica | reverse complement strand
TCTCTCTCTCTTCTATCACGCTCACAGACCTCACCAACCCACACTGATCTCCTTCCTTCTTCTTTTTTCTCCTTCGCTCCCCTTCTTTACGGCTGATTGCTCCCCTCTCCCTCCTTCCAGGCTCCCCTCCCACCCTTTCTATCTCCCCCCTTCTTCGTTCCCGGTTCCCCTTCACTCCTTCATCCTTTCCCTAATCTCCGCCTCCTATTTTCTGGCTCCCCGCCTCCCCTCCTTCCTCCTTCCCCTTCCCTTCTTCCAGGCTCCCCCCCCCCCTCCTCCTCCTTTCCTTATCTCTTCTCACCACTCCCCCTCTCCCCCTCTCACTCTCTCCCTCTCTCCCTCCTTCTCGCCTCCCCCCACTGACCCCTCCCCCCTCCCACCCCCCTCAGCGTGTTTTAGTTGAGAGAATTCTTCCACTGTCTTAGCAAAGATGACCCCGTGTGACCCCGTGTGACCCCTGCTGACCTTTAACAACCGTTGGTGACCCTGTACGACCTTCGTTGACCTCATAAGCCATCAGTGACCTTGTGCTATTTTAGTTGACCTCATAAGCCATCAGTGACCCTGTACGACCTTCGTTGACCTCATAAGCCATCAGTGACCTTGTACTATTTTAATTGACTTTGTACGATCTTCGATGACTTCATATTTGTCACGACGTGGTGGAATCAGGCACTCGTCAATTTTGGAGCAAATAAAGTTATTGGTATAATCTTAATTAAAGACTGTTCATTTGTCCTTGTTTTTGGTGGAAAAAAATCCCTCTATGTTAAATAGAGGTCGAAATATTTGTGATTCAAGGAGGTGAGGGTCGCTTGCTTTCAGAGTAAAGGTAAAATTAGCGAGAAAATGACCGCCAAAGTTTGGTAACTTCTATAGCTTGAGAGTCTTTGGAAACTGAACATTTCAAATTGTGTGTCTTTAATCAACGTTTTTCCGTAAAAATCCATGCAGAAATGTGTTTTGATATAGATATAAAAGGTGTTGAGCCAAAAACAGAAAATTAGAGAAAAAAAAATGCCCAACGTCCAGAAAAACGGCAATTTCTTTGATTTGATGATTTTGACGAGCGCCTGATTTCACCACGATGCCTCACATATAGTATTATAATAAGCCTTTGGTGACCTTGTATAACCTTTGAGACCTTGCACGACTTTTGGTGACCTAATACTATTAGTAATAGCCTGACCTTATTGGTTGTTTGATTGGGTTTATTTTTTAGGAATACACGTATTGAGAAATGTGAAGCGTGCTGACAAAATGAGTTACTTTTCGGATTTGAGCACTATGAGAATAGATACATTATGCTTATAGATTAAGTTTTTACAATTTGCAAGTATGAAATAACAAAAGGCATTTAATACTTAATGAATATCGCATCAATAGAAAACCTAGAAATGTGTCCCCAGTGTCGATTTTTGGCCAATATCTGCATTTGTGGATTGTGAGAAGTAACTCATTTTGTCAGCACGCCTCCCAAATACTTTCTTTTTGTTTAGACAATTTGAGGAAAATTTAGAATTTAAGAAAATATGTTGCATCTTGAAACCTTCTGGAAGAAACAAATTTGTTAGATTTGAGCTTTGTTCACATTTAGTTAGGTTTGTGGTGATATGTTTGTGATACAT
>NW_004798810.1:37533-38586 GCF_000002075.1 Aplysia californica | reverse complement strand
TCTACGTGTCATGATTATTTTAATTATTATTATTATCATTATATTATTGTTACCATAATCGTTATTGTTGGCCTAATTGTTGTTATTATAATAATTATCATCATCATCATTGTGCCGGATCGCTAGTAGATCAGAGACAGATTTCCTGCACCTTTCGAACCATCATCCTCTAATCAGAAACGTCAGTTGGCATGTTTTCATTGTGTGTGATTGTTATTGATAAGATAAGATAACACAAGACAAGACAAGACAAGATAGATCTAGTACTTTATTATCCCAGAGGGAAAATTTTCTTGCCTGTACAGACAGTAAAAACAAACGCAGGTAGATCTATACATAAACAATTTTATATTTTATATTATTACTCTTATTAAAATTCAATATGAAAAGAGAAGTAAAGCTGACAAAATGTACATATCACATCAGATGCATCATTCAACCACATGCAGGAATATTGCTTCCCTTTTATTTTTAAAAAATTTAAATTGATAAAGAAAACAAACAGGGAAATGTGTATGGATAAGGAAGTATTTTGTCTCATCTGTAATGTACCGTAGCCCAAGACGATGGGTTCTGATTGGGCTGACCTTCTACTGACTGCAGCAATTATAAATCTATTTAATTTAGTTCTGAGTCATTGTATATATACCTGTTGGTATTGTATTATTATATATATTATTTAGTAGAGGTTTTACGGCACTCGCAACTGCATAAGGTCATATGAGCGCCAAGGGGTGGATGTCAACAAAGAAGTCCTTACAGGGAATCAGACTTACTCTGCTCACCTCTCTAGCTTCAACAGCACAAAGTCTGCTTTGACTTTGACTCTCAAGGCACCCCGGAAATAGCGGGTCACAAGAGTGTGACAAACATACAAAAGAAGTAGAGGGAAAATGACGATAGTAAGGATTAGGAAAGAAAAAGCAACAGTTCCCTGTTGTAGATCAGGCACAGTTATGAGCATGACATTGTTGAATCAGCCCATTTACAATTCTACTGTGCATGAACGAGAAATGTCCCCCCTTTGGGAATGTCCTAAAGACACTTCAGTCA
>NW_004798810.1:25058-36025 GCF_000002075.1 Aplysia californica | reverse complement strand
TGTGTGTGTGTGTGTGTGTGTGTGTGTGTGTGTGTGCGTTTGTGTTTCTACACAATGTTTATTCTATCTGTAAACAGAAAACTCTAAATCAATTATTAAATCAATCTTCTACTATAATGGGTCGCTTTTAAGGACAAGCGGGCTAACCCAGATTTCGGGGGTTTCCAGAAATCTTGACCTACACTAAAAGTGGTCATTGCCCTACCTATAGGAGAAGTTTGGTTTCATTGGTGTGTATATTTGTTTGGTTATAGAGAAAACTCTCCTTGTCTTTTAAAGAAACTGAACAAGGGGCAAAAAACTTTAGCTTTGATTTTCTCAAAACAGCATTTTTCGGGATAGCCGCCTTGTGCTCAAAAGCGACCTATTTAATTATTAAAATTTGTCCTTTTATCATGACTCTGGTTTCTGTTGTTTGCAAGCCTGTTTTTGACACATTTCCTATGACTTTAGAAATTTCTGCCTCAAACAAAATCAATAAAAAAGCATTAGTGATCTTTTCTCATGTTCTTGTCCATCCCATTTAGTCCATTTAGCTTTCCCCCGCGGTTTTATGCACCCCGCATTATTTAGCAAAATTTGATCTTTTTTTGCATAATTTGTGATTATTTTCCTTTATCATTCTTTGTTAAAATTAACAGAATCGCATAATTTCACATTTTTTGGGCTCAGTTTTCATAATTTCAGATTTTTTTGTGTGCATAAAACCACGGGGACAAATTTGGGGATCGTATGAGCTCACTGAGGTAAGATAAGATTGATAATAATATGTTATATGTGTCACGACGTGGTGGAATCAGGCGCTCGTCAATTGTTGGGCCTATGGGGTTATTGGTATCATCTTAAAGACTGTTCATTTGCTTTTCTTTTGGTGAAAAAAATCCATTTATGTCGAACAGAAGTCGATATATATATATATTTGTCAAGGTCGCCTGGTTTCAGAGGTCAAATTATTGAGAAAATTAGCCGCCAAAGTTTGATAACTTCCATAGCTCAAGATTCCTTAGAAACTGCAAGTTTAGATGTTTTATGCCTTTAATCAACATTTATTCGTAAAATCTACCCATAAAAGAGATTTTCAATAGACATACAAGGTGTTGAGCTAGAAAAACAAAAATTCGAAAAATATTTCCGAACTAGCCAAAAATACCGATTTCTCTGATATCGTTATTTTGACAAGCACCTGATTTCACAAATACAGATTACGTACACGGTTGGAAAAAAAAAAAAAATTCAGCTAGTGGAGACGGTTGGAAAATATAAACATTTTGTAAAAATAAACCTAGTGCAGACTGTTAGACAAGAGATAATAAAATACAGATTGCGTAGTTTGGGAAATAGAAAATGAAATACGGTTAGTGGAGACAGTTGGAAAATAGAAAATGAAATACGGTTAGTGGAGACAGTTGGAAAATAGAAAATGAAATACGGTTAGTGGAGACAGTTGGAAAATAGAAAATGAAATACGGTTAGTGGAGACAGTTGGAAAATAGAAAATGAAATACGGTTAGTGGAGACAGTTGGAAAATAGAAAATGAAATACGGTTAGTGGAGACTGTTGGAGAATAGAAAATGAAATACTGTTAGTGGAGACTGTTGGAAAATAGAAAATGAAATACGGTTAGTGGAGGCTGTTGGAAAATAGAAAATGAACCAAAGATTGTGTTGACCGTTGGAAAGTAGAAAATAATATACAGCTAGTGTAAACGGTTTTAAAATAGAAAATAAGATACAAATTGCGTACACGGATGGAAAGTTAAAAAAATAAATATGGCTTGTGGAGACGGTTAGAAAAAAATTAATAAAATACGGACTACGTAAACGGTTTGAAAGTAGAAAATAAAAAACGACGATTGGATACAGCGGGGAAAAAAGTAAATAAAATACAGATTAAGACGATTGGAAAATAGAAAAAAAAATTACAGATAGTGGAGACGATTAGAAAATAGAAAATAAAATACAGATAGTGAAGACAGTTATAAAAAAGTTAATAAAATCCAGATTGTGTAGACGGGTTGTAGGTAGAAAATAAAGTACAGCTAGCGGAGAACGTTGGAAAAAAGTAACTAGAATACAGATTGTCTCAATTGTGTAGACAGTTGGAAAATAAAAGAATAAAATACAAATGCGTAAACATTTTGAGAGTAGAAAATAAATAACGACTAGTGAAAACGGTTATAAAAAAAGTAAATAAAATGGAGATTGCGTAGACGGTTTGAAAGTAGAAAAAAATACGTCTTGTGGAGAAGGTTGTAATTTAAAAAAAACAACAGAAAGCAACTGGTGGATACGCTACGAAAAAAAAAAAAAGCTTGTCAAGACGGTTGGAAAAGAGAAAATAAAATATGGTTCATTGAGATGGTTTTAAAATGTAAAATAAAATACAGACTGAGTCAACGGTTTGAAAGTAGAAAATAAAATACGCCTAGTTGAAACGGTTGGAAAATAGAAAATAAATTACAGCTAGTACACACGGTTTTAAAGAATAAAATAAAATACAGATTGTGTAGATGGTTATAAAGAAGAAAAGAAAATACGGCTAGTGAAGACAGTTGAAAAATAGAAAATAGACTACAGATTGTTTAGAAAGTTGGAAAATAAAAAATAAAATACGATTATGGAAGACGGTTGAAAAATAGAAAATAAAAGACAGCTAGTGTACAGGGTTTTAAAGTAGAAACTGAAATATGGATTTGCGTAGACGGTTAAAATGAAGAAAATGAAATATGGTTTCAGGAGATTTTTGGAAATAGAAATAAGACTACAGATTGTTTAGACGGGAGGAAAAGAGAAAATAAAATTCGACTAGCGGAGACGGTAGAAAAATGAAAACGAAAAAACAAGTAGTGGAGACTGTTGGAAAATAAAAAATAAAATATTTCTTGTGGAGACGGTTGGAAAAAAAAGTAAATAACATACTTCCTGTGTAGACCGTTTGAAAGTAGAAAATAAAATACAGCTAGTTGAGACAGTTATAAAAAAGTAAATAATATAAAGACTACGTAAACGGTTTGAAAGTAGAAAATAAAATATGGATAGTGGAGATGGTTGTAAAAAGTGAAATATATATATATACTTGGTGGAGACGGCTGAAAAAAAATACTGCTAGTGGAGACGGTTGGAAAATATTTGTAAAAATAAAGCTTGTGTAGACAGTTGGAAAATAGAAAAATAAATACAGACTGCCTAAACGATTTGAAAGTAGAAAATAAAATAGGGCTGGTTGAACCAATTGGAAAATAGAAATTAAATGACAGCTATTGGAGAGGGTTGGAAAATAAAAAATGAAATACAGATTGTGTAGACGGTTGGAAAAATATTAATAAAATACCCACTCCGTATACAGTTTGAAAGCAGAAAATAAAATACGTCTTGTCGAGACGAAAAAAACGTATAGTGGAGACGGTTTTAAAATAGAAAATAAAATACAGATTGCGTAGATCGTTAGGAAAAATTAAATAAAATATGAGTAGTGGAGACAGTTGGAAAATAATTAATAAAATAGAGCTAGTGGAGACAGTTATACAAAGTAAATAATTATACAGACTGCGTAAATAGTTTGAAAGTAGAAATAAAATATGGATAGTGGAGATGGTTGGAAAAAAGAAAATATATATGGGAAAAAAAGGAAATAAAGTACTAACTCCATAAACAGTTTGAAAATAGAAAATAAATTATGGCTAGTGGAGACTGTTGGAAATTTTTTTAAAAAATATAGCTAGTGGAGACTGTTGAAAAAAAGTAAATAAAATACTGACTGCATAAACGGTTTGAAAGTAAAATATAAAATACGGCTAGTGGAGATGGTTAGAAAAAATATATAAAAATATGGCTAGTGTGGATGGTTGGAAAATAGAAAATAAAATACGGCTAGTGGAGACGGTTGGAAAATGTTTGTAAAAATATAGCTAGAGGAGACTGTTGGAAATAACTTGTAAAAATAAAGCTTGTGGAGACGGTTGGAAATTTTTTAAAAAATACAGACTGCCTTAATGGTTTGAAAGTAAATAATTAAATAGGGGTAGTTGAAACCGTTGGTAAATAGAAAATAAATCACAGCTTGTGGTGACGGTTGGAAAATAAAAAATAAAATACATTTAGAGGAGACAGTTAAATAAAAGTAAATAAACTACTGACTGCGTAAACGGTTTGAAAGTAGGAAATAAAATACGGCTAGTGGAGACGGTTGGAAAATATAAAATAATATACAGCTAGTGTAGACGGTTTTTTAATAGAAAATAGAATACAGAATGCGTAGATGGTTGGAAAATTGAAAATAAAATAAGGCTAGTGGAGATTGTTGGAAAAAAAAGTAAATAAAATACCCACTGTGCATACAGTTTTTCAGTGGAAAATAAAATACAGGTAGTGGGGACGGTTGGAAAAAAAGTAAATAAAATACAGACTGCGTAAACGGTTTGAAAGTAGAAAATAAATTACGGCTAGTGGAGACGGTTAGAAAAAAGAAAATAGAATACGAATAGGGGAGATGGTTGGAAAGTAGAAAATAAAATACAGCTAGTGTAGACAGTTGAAAAAAAGCTTATAAAATACAGAGTAAGTAAACATTTTGAAAGTAGAAATAAAAATACGGCTATTTGAAACAGTTGAAAAATAGAAAATAAAATACAGATAGTGGAGACAGTTTTTTTAAAAGTAAAGAAAGTGCTCACTGCATAAACGTTTTGAAAATAGAAAATAAATTACGGCTAGTGGAGACTATTGGAAAATATTATTTTTAATAGAACTAGTGGATACCGTTAAAAAAAAGTAAATCGAATACTGACTGCACAAACGGTTGGAAAGTAAAAAATAAAATACGCCTAGTGGAGATGGAAAATAAAAAATAAAATACAAACTACCTATACTGTTTGAAAGTTGAAAATAAAATACGGCAAGTTGAAACTCATGTAAAATAGAACATAAATTACAGCTTCGGCAGACGATTAGAAAATAGAAAATAAAAAACGGCTAGTGGAGATTGTTGGAGAAAAGTAAATAAAATACCCACTGTGCATACGGTTTTTAAGTAGAAAATAAAATACAGGTAGCGGAGACAGTTGGAAATTTTTAAAAAATACAGATAGTTATTAAAAAGTAAATAATATACATACTTGTTGAAAAGTTGGGAAAAAAATAATACAATACAGATAGCGGAGACGGTTGGAAAAAAATAATATGTATATACCTCGAGGAGACTGTTGGAGATGAAAAAAAATACAGCTAGTGGAGACGGTTGAATAATATTTTTTTTTAATATAGCTAGTTGAGACCGTTGGAAAATATTTGTAAAAATAAAGCTTGTGGATTCGGTTCGAAAATAGAAAATAAAAAACAAACTGCCTAATTGGTTTGAAAGTAGAAAATAAAATATTGATAGTTGAAGCGGTTGGTAAATAGAAAATGAATTACAGCTGGTGGAGACAGTTATAAAAAAGTAAATAAAATGTTGACTGCGTAAACGGTTTGAAAGAAGAAAATAAAATTCGCTAGTGGAGATGGCTAGAAAAAAAAATATTGCTAGTGGAGACTGTTGGGAAATAGGAAAGAAATACGACTAGTGCAGATGGTTGGTAAATAGAAATTATATGACGGCTAGTGGAGACGGTTGGTAAATAGAAAATAATATACATCTAGTGTAGATGATTTGAAAATAAAAAATGAAATACAGATAACATAGACGGTTGGAATATAGAAAATAAAATACAGACTGCGTAGACGGTTAGAAAGAAGAAATTACAATATGGCTACTGGAGACGGTTGGGAAATAAAAAATAAATAACGGCCATTGAAAACAGTTACAAAATAGAATTTAAAATACTGCTAATGGGGACAGTTGAAAAAAAGTAGAATAAAATACTGACTGCGTAAAAGGTTTGAAAGAAAATAATAACATACGACTAGTGGAGATGGTTAGAAAAAATAAAATAAAATACGGATAGTAGAGACGGTTGGAAAATATTTGTAAAAATGTAGCTTGTTAAAACGGTTGGAAAAGAGAAATTAAAATACGGTTAGTTGAGACGGTTTTAAAAAATAAAATAAAATACAGACTGCCGAAACGGTTTGAAAGTGAAAGATTAATTACGGCTAGTTGAAACGGTTTGAAAATGTTTTAATAGATTGCAGCTAGTGGAGACAGCTAGAAAATAGAAAATAAAATACGGCTAGTGTACAGAGTTTAAAAGTAGAAACTGAAATATGGATTGCATAGATGGTTAGAAAGAAGAAAATAAAATACAGCTAGTGGAGACGGTTGGGAAAAAAATACAGCTAGTGGAGACGGTTGGAAAATAGAAATTAAAATACAGACTTCGTAGACGGTTTGAAAATAGAAAATAAAATACGGCTAGTTGAAACAATTCGAAAAGAAGAAATGAATTGCAGCTAGTGAAGACGGTTAAAAATAGAAAATAAAATACGGCTAGTGGAGACAGTTGGAAAAAAGTAAATAAAATATCCACTTTGCAAACGGTTTTTAAGTGGAAAATAAAATACATATAGTGGAGACGGTTGGAAAAAAAATACAGCTAGTGGAGACGGAAAGTATTATTTTAATATAGCTAGTGGAGCAGTTTGAAAATATTTGTCAAAAAAAGCTTGTGGAGACGGTTGGAAAATAGAATAGAATATACAGCTAGTATAGACGGTTTGTAAATAGAAATTAAAATACAGGCTTCATAGACGGTTTGAAAATAGAAATAAAAATACAGGCTTCATAGACGGTTTGAAAATAGAAATTAAAATACAGCTAGTGGAGACAGTTGGAAAAAAAGTAAATTGAATACAGACTGCGTAAACGGTTTGAAAGTTAAAAAAATACGGCTAGTGGAGACGGTTAGAAAATATAAAATAATATACAGCTAGTGTAGATGGTTTTAAAATCGAAAATAGAATACAGAATGCGTAGATGGTTGGAAAATTGAAAATAAAATATGGCTAGTGGAGATTGTTGGAAAAAAAGTAAATAAAATACCCACTGTGCATACAGTTTTTCAGTGGAAAATAAAATACAGATAGTGGGGACGGTTGGAAAAAAATACAGCTAATGGAGAAGGAAAATATTTTTTTTAATATAGCTAGTGGAGCCGTTTGAAAATAGAATAGAATATTAGATTGTGTAGGCCGTTTGTAAAAAGAAATTAAAATACAGGCTTCGTAGACGGTTTGAAAATAGAAATTAAAATACAGGCTTCGTAGACGGTTTGAAAATTAAAAAAATAAAACACAGCTAGTGGAAATAGTTGGAACAAAGTAAATAAAATACCGGCTGCGTAAATGGTTTGGAAGTAGAAAATAAATTATAGCTAGTGGAGACTGTTAGAAAAAAAAAAAGAAAACGAATAGGGGAGATGGTTGGAAAGTAGAAAATAAAACACAGCTAGTGGAGACAGTAGGAAATTAAACAAAGGAAATACAGATAGTGGAGACTGTTGAAAAATATTTTTTTAAATATAGCTAGAAAATATTTGTAAAAATAATGATTGTGGATTTGGTTTGAAAATAAAAAATTAAATACAGACTGCCTAAATGGTTTGAAAGTAGAAATACAATACGGCTATTTGAAACAGTTGAAAAATACAAAATAAAATACAGATAGTGGAGACAGTTTAAAAAATGTAAATAAAGTACTCACTCCATAAACAGTTTGAAAATAGAAAATAAATTACGGCAAGTGGAGACTGTTGGAAAATATTTTCTAAAATATAGCTAGTGAAGACCGTTGAAAAAATAAAAATAAAATACTGACTGCATAAACGGTTTGAAAGTAAAAAATAAAATACGCCTAGTGGAGATGGTTAGAAAAAATATATAAAAATATGGCTAGTGTGGATGGTTGGTAAATAGAAAATAAAATACGGCTAGTGGAGACGGTTGGAAAATGTTTGTAAAAATATAGCTAGCGGAGACTGTTGGAAATAACTTGTAAAAATAAAGCTTGTGGAGACGTTTGGAAATTTTTTTTAAAAATACAGACTGCCTTAGTGGTTTGAAAGTAAAAAATTAAACAGGGGTAAATGAAACCGTTGGTTAAAAAAAAAAAAATTACAGCTTGTGGTGACGGTTGAAAAATAATAAATAAAATACATTTAGAGCAGACAGTTGAATAAAAGTAAATAAACTACTGACTACGTTGACGTTTTGAAAGTAGGAAATAAAATACGGCTTTTGGAGACGGTTTGAAAAAAGAAAAAAGAATACGAATAGGGGAGATGGTTGGAAAGTAGAAAATAAAATACAGCTAGTGGAGACAGTAGGAAATTAATAAAATGAAGTACAGATTGTGGAGACTGTTAGAAAATATTTTTTGAAATATAGCTAGAGGAGACCGCTGGAAAATATTTGTAAAAATATAAATTGTGGATTCGGTTCGAAAATAGAAAAAAAAAATACAGACTGCCTAAATGGTTTGAAAGTAGAAAATAAAATATTGATAGTTGAAGCGGTTAGAAAAAATAAAAGAAAATATGGCTAGTGGAGACAGTTATAAAAAAGTAAATAATTATACAGACTGCATAAACTGTTTGAAAATAGAAAATAAAATACGGCTAGTTGAAACAGTTGGAAAATAGGAAATAAAATACATATAGTGGCGAAGGTTAGATAAAAAAAAATTATAAATAACTAGTGGAGACAGTTGGAAAAATGAAAAACAGCTAGTGGAGATGGTTGAAAAATACTTTTGAAAATATAGCTAGTGGAGACCGTTGGAAAATAGAAAATAATACGGTTTAAAAGTAGAAAATAAAATACGGCAAGTTAAAACGGAAGTAAAATAGAAAATAAATTACAGCTTCGGCAGACGATTAGAAAATAGAAAATAGAATACGGCTATTGGATTGTTGGAGAAAAGTAAATAAAATGCCCACTGTGCATACGGTTTTTATGTAGAAAATAAAATACAGGTAGCGGAGACAGTTGGAAAATGTTTTTAAAATACAGATAGTTATCAAAAAGGAAATAATATACAGACTGCGAAAACGATTTTTAAGTAGAAAATAAAATATGGCTTGTTGAAAAAGTTGGAAAACAAATAATAAAAATACAGATAGCGGTGACGGTTGGAAAAAAAAATATATATATACCTTGTGGAAAGGGTTGGAAATGGAAAAAAGTACAGCTAGTGGAGACGGTTGAAAAATATTTTTTAAAATATAGCTAGTTGAGACCGTTGGAAAATATTTGTAAAAATAAAGCTTGTGGATTCGGTTCGAAAATAGAAAATAAAAAACAGACTGCCTAAATGGTTTGAAAGTAGAAAATAAAATACGGATAGTTGAAGCGGTTGGTAAATAGAAAATGAATTACAGCTGGTGGAGACAGTTATAAAAAAAGTAAATAAAATGTTGACTGCGTAAAACGGTTTGAAAGAAGAAAATAAAATACGCTAGTGGAGTGGTTAGGAAAAAAAATATGGCTAGTGGAGACTGTGGGGAAATAGGAAAAAAAATATGAGTTGTGTAGATGGTTGGTAAATAGAAATTATATGACGGCTTGTTGAGACGTTTGGAAAATAGAAAATAATATAAATCTAGTGTAGATGTTTTTAAATAGAAAATGAAATACAAATTGCATAAACGGTTGGAATATAGAAAATAAAATACAGGTAGTGGAGACGATTGGAAAATAGAAAATAATATAAATCTAGTGTAGATGTTTTGAAATAGAAAATTAAATACAAATCGCATAAACGGTTGGAATATAGAAAATAAAATACAGCTAGTAGAGACTGTTGGAAAACAAAAAATAAAATACAGACTGCATAGACGGTTAGAAAGAAGAAATTACAATATGGCTACTGAAGACGGTTGTGAAATAAAAAAATAAATTACGGCCAGTGAAGACGGTTACAAAATAGAATTTAAAATACTGCTAGTGGAGACAGTTGAAAAAAAAGTATAATAAAATACTGACTGCGTAAAAGGTTTGAAAGAAGAAAATAAAATACGACTAGTGGAGATGGATAGAAAAAATAAAATAAAATACGGATAGTGGAGACGGTTGGAAAATATTTGTAAAAATGTAGCTTGTTAAAACGGTTGGAAAAGAGAAAATAAAATACAGATTGTTTTGATGGTTGGAAAAAAGAAAATGAAATACGGTTAGTTGAGACAGTTTTAAAATAGAAAATAAAATACAAACTGCTGAAACGGTTTGAAAGTAAAAGATTAAATATGGCTAGTTGAAGCGGTTTGAAATTTTTTAAATAGATTACAGCTAGTGGAGACGGTTAGAAAATATAAAATAAAATACGGCTAGTGTACAGAGTTTTAAAGTAGAAACTGAAATATGAATTGCATAGATGGTTAGAAAGAAGAAAATAAAATACGGCTAGTGGAGACGGTTGGGAAAAAAGATACAGCTAGTGCAGACGGAAAGTATTTTTTAAAATATAGCTAGTGGAGCCGTTTGAAAATATTTGTCAAAAAAAGCTTGTGGAGACGGTTGGAAAATAGAATAGAATATGCAGCTAGTGTAGGCGGTTTGAAAATAGAAATTAGAATACAGGCTTCGTAGACGGTTTGAAAATAGAAATTAAAATACAGCTAGTGGAGACAGCTGGAAAAAAATTAATGAAATACAGACTGCGTAAACGGTTTGAAATTAGAAAATAAATTACAGATATTGGAGACGGTTAGAAAAAAGAAAAAGGAATACGAATAGGGGAGATGGTTGGAAAGTAGAAAATAAAATACAGCTAGTGGAGACAGTAGGAAATTTAAAAAATGAAATACAGATAGTGGAGACTGTTGGAAAATATTTGTCAAAATATAGCTAGAGGAGACCGCTGGAAAATATTTGCAAAAATAAAGATTGTGGATTCGGTTCGAAAATAGAAAATAAAATACAGACTGCCTAAATGGTTTGAAAGTAGAAAACAAAATACGGTTATTTGAAACAGTTGAAAAATAGAAAATAAAATACAGATAGTGGAGACAGTTTTAAAAAAGTAAATAAAGTACTCA
>NW_004798810.1:23115-24958 GCF_000002075.1 Aplysia californica | reverse complement strand
ACAGCTAGTGGAGACGGTTTATAAATAGAAAATAGAATACAGAATGCGTAGACGGTTGGAAAATTGAAAATAAATTACGGCTTGTGGAGATTGTTGGAAAAAAAGTAAATAAAATACCCACTGTGCATACAGTTTTTCAGTGGAAAATAAAATACAGGTAGTGGAGACGTTTGGAAAAAAAATACAGCTAGTGGAGACGGAAAGTAATTTTTTAAATATAACTAGTGGAGCCGTTTGAAAATATTTGTCAAAAAAAGCTTGTGGAAACGTTGGAAAATAGAATAGAATATACAACTAGTGTAGGCGGTTTGAAAATAGAAATTAAAATACAGGCTTCGTAGACGGTCTGAAAATATAAATTGAAATACAGCTAGTGGAGACAGTTAGAAAAAAGTAAATAAAATACAGACTGCGAAAACGGTTTGAAAGTAAAAAATAAATTACAGCTAGTGGAGACGGTTAGAAAAAAGAAAATAGAATACGAATAAGGGAGATGGTTGGAAAGTAGAAAATGAAATACAGCTAGTGGAGACAGTAGGAAATTTAAAAAAATGAAAAACAGATAGTGGACACTGTTGGAAAATATTTTTTTTAATATAGCTAGAGGAGACCGCAGGTAAATATTTGCAAAAATAAAGATTGTGGATTCGGTTCGAAAATAGAAAATAAAATACAGACTGCCTAAATGGTTTGAAAGTAGAAAATAAAATACGGTTATTTGAAACAGTTGAAAAATAGAAAATAAAATACAGATAGTGGAGACAGTTTTAAAAAAGTAAATAAAGTACTCACTCAATAAACAGTTTGAAAATAGAAAATAAATTACGGCTAGTGGAGACTGTTGGAAAATATATTTTTTTAATATAGCTAGTGGAGACAGTTGAATATAAGTAAATAAACTACTGACTGCGTAAACGGTTTGAAAGTAGGAAATAAAATACGGCTAGTGGAGACGGTGAGAAAAAAGAAAAGAAAATACGGCTATTGTAGATGGTTTGTAAAAACAAATTATATGACGGCTAGTGGAGACGGTTGGAAAATATAAAATAATATACAGCTAGTGCAGACGGTTTTTTAATAGAAAATAGAATACAGAATGCGTAGATGGTTGGAAAATTAAAAATAAAATACGGCTAGTGGAGATTGTTGGAAAAAAGTAAATATAATACCCACTGTGCATACAGTTTTTCAGTGGAAAATAAAATACAGATAGTGGGGACGGTTGGAAAAAAATACAGCTAGTGGAGACGGAAAATATTTTGTAAAATACAGCTAGTGGAGCCGTTTGAAAATATTTGTCAAAAAAAGCTTGTGGAGACGGTTGGAAAATAGAATAGAAGATACACCTAGTATAGACGGTTTGTAAATAGAAATTAAAATACAGGCTTCGTAGACAGTCTGAAAATAGAAAATAAAATACAGCTAGTTGAGACAGTAGGAAATTTTATTAAATGAAATACACATAGTGGAGACTGTTGGAAAATATTTTTTTAAATATAGCTAGAGGAGACGGCTGGAAAATATTTGTAAAAATAAAGATTGTGGATTCGATTTGAAAATAGAAAATAAAATACAGACTGCCTAAATGGTTTGTAAGTAGAAAATAAAATACGGCTATTTGAAACAGTTGAAAAATAGAAAATAAAATACAGATAGTGGAGACCGTTGGAAAAAAGTACATAAAATACTGACTACATAAACGGTTTGAAAATAAAATATAAAATACGGCTAGAGGAGATGGTTAGAAGAAAAAAAATATGGCTAGTGTGGATGGTTGGTAAATAGAAAATAAAATACGGCTAGTGGAGACGGTTGGAAAAAGTTTGTAAAAATATAGCTAGCG
>NW_004798810.1:21833-23015 GCF_000002075.1 Aplysia californica | reverse complement strand
TAGAAAATAAAATACGGCTAGTGGAGACGGTTGGAAAATGTTTGTAAAAATATAGCTAGCGGAGACTGTTGGAAATAACTTGTAAAAATATAGCTTGTTGAGACGGTTGGAAAATTGTTAAGAAATACAGACTGCCTTAACGGTTTGAAAGTAAAAAAATTAAATAGGGGTAGTTGAAACCGTTGGTAAATAGAAAATAAATTACAGCTTGTGGTGACGGTTGGAAAATAAAAATAAAATACATTTAGAGGAGACAGTTGAATAAAAGTAAATAAACTACTGACTGCGTAAACGGTTTTAAAGTAGGAAATAAAATACGGCTAGTGTAGAGATGGTTGGTAAAAACAAATTATATGACGGCTAGTGGAGATGGTTGGAAAAAAATAAAACAAAATACCCACTGTGCTTACGGTTTTTAAGTGGAAAATAAAATACAGATAGTGGAGGCGGTTAGGAAAAAAATACAGCTAGTGGAGCCGTTTGAAAATAGGTGTCCAAAAAAGTTTGTGGAGACGGTTGGAAAATAAAATATAATATACTATACAGCTAGTGTAGGCTGTTTGAAAATAGAAATTAAATTACAGGCTTCGAAGACGGTTTGAAAACAGAAATTAAATTACAGCTAGTGGAGACAGTTGGAAAAAAGTAAATAAAATACAGACTGTGTAAACGGTTTGAAAGTAGAAAATAAATTACATCTAGTGGAGACGGTTAGAAAAAAGAAAATAGAATGCGAATAGGGGAGATGGTTGGAAGGTAGAAAATAAAATACAGCTAGTGGAGACAGTTTTTAAAAAAGTAAATAAAGTACTCACTCCATAAACAGTTTGAAAATAGAAAATAAATTATGGCTAGTGGAGACTGTTGGAAAATATTTTTTTAAATATAGCTAGTGGAGACAGTTGAAAAAAAGTAAACAAAATACTGACTGCATAAACGGTTTGAAAGTAAAATATAAAATATAGCTAGCGGAGACTGTTGGAAATAACTTGTAAAAATTAAGCTGTGGAGACGGTTGGAAATTTTAAAAAAAATACAGACTGCCTTAACGGTTTGAAAGTACAAAATTAAATATGGGTAGTTGAAACCGTTGGTAAATAGAAAATAAATTACAGCTTGTTCTGACGGTTGGAAAATTAAAAATAAATAACAGCTTGTGGTGACGGTAAAAGTAAATAAACT
>NW_004798810.1:17952-21614 GCF_000002075.1 Aplysia californica | reverse complement strand
GTGGAGACGGTTGGAAAAAGTTTGTAAAAATATAGCTAGCGAAGACTGTTGGAAATAACTTGTAAAAATAAAGCTTGTGGAGACGGTAGGAAAATTTACATAAAATACAGACTGCCTTAGCGGTTTGAAAGTACAAAATTAAATAGGGGTAGTTGAAACCGTTGGTAAATAGAAAATAAATTACAGCTTGTGGTGACGGTTGGAAAATAAAAAATAAAATACATTTAGAGGAGACAGTTGAATAAAAGTAAATAAACTACTGACTGCGTAAACGGTTTGAACGTAGGAAATAAAATACGGCTAGTGGAGACGGTTAGAAAAAAGAAAAGAAAATACGACTCGTGTAGATGGTTGGTAAAAACAAATTAT
The DNA here is from genome assembly GCF_000002075.1 of Aplysia californica. NCBI lineage: Eukaryota > Metazoa > Mollusca > Gastropoda > Aplysiida > Aplysiidae > Aplysia > Aplysia californica. The sequence goes on along the minus strand of NW_004798810.1, from coordinate 21,245 downwards.
ATGACGGCTAGTGGAGACGGTTGGAAAATATAAAATAATATACAGCTAGTGTAGACGGTTTATAAATAGAAAATAGAATACAGAATGCGTAGATGGTTGGAAAATTGAAAATAAAATACGGCTAGTGGAGATTGTTGGAAAAAAGTAAATAAAATACCCACTGTGCATACAGTTTTTAAGTAGAAAATAAAATACAGATAGTGGAGACGGAAAATATTTTTTAAAATATAGCTAGTGGAGCCGTTTGAAAATATTTGTCAAAAAAGCTTGTGGAGACGGTTGGAAAATATAATAGAAGATACAGCTAGTGTAGGCGGTTTGAAAATAGAAATTAAAATACAGGCTTCGTAGATGGTTTGAAAATAGAAATTAAAATACAGGCTTCGTAGACGGTTTGAAAAAAGAAATTAAAATACAGGCTTCGTAGACGGTTTGAAAATAGAAATGAAAATACAGGCTTCGTAGACGGTTTGAAAATAAATAAAAATAAAACACAGCTAGTGGAAACAGTTGGAACAAAGTAAATAAAATACTGGCTGCGTAAACGGTTTGGAAGTAGAAAATAAATTACAGCTAGTGGAGACTGTTAGAAAAAAGAAAAATAGAATACAAATAGGAGAGATGGTTGGAAAGTAGAAAATAAAATACAGCTAGTGGAGACAGTAGGAAATTTTACAAATGAAATACACATAGTGGAGACTGTTGGAAAATATATTTTTTAATATAGCTAGTGGAGACCGTTAAAAAAAAGTAAATAAAATACTGACTGCATAAACGGTTTGAAAGTAAAAAATAAAATACGGCTAGTGGAAATGGTTGGTAAATAGAAAATAAAATACGGCTAGTGGAGACGGTTGGAAAATGTTTGTAAAAATATAGCTAGCGGAGACTGTTGGAAATAACTTGTAAAAATATAGCTTGTGGAGACGGTTGGAAAATTTTAAAGAAATACAGACTGCCTTAACGGTTTGAAAGTAAAAAAATTAAATAGGGGTAGTTGAAACCGTTGGTAAATAGAAAATAAATAACAGCTTGTGGTGACGGTAAAAGTAAATAAACTACTGAGTGCCTAAACGGTTTGAAAGTAGGAAATAAAATACGGCTGGTGGAGACGGTTAGAAAAAAGAAAAGAAAATACGACTAGTGTAGATGGTTGGTAAAAACAAATTATATGACGGCTAGTGGAGACGGTTGGAAAATATAAAATAATATACAGCTAGTGTAGACGGTTTATAAATAGAAAATAGAATACAGAATGCGTAGACGGTTGGAAAATTGAAAATAAAATATGGCTAGTGGAGATTGTTGGAAAAAAGTAAATATAATACCCACTGTGCATACAGTTTTTCAGTGGAAAATAAAATACAGGTAGTGGAGACTGTTGAAATTTTTAAAAAAATACAGATTGAGATAGTTATCAAAAAGTAAATAATATTCAGACTGCGAAACGATTATTAAGTAGAAAATAAAATAGATCTATGGCTTGTTGAAAAAGTTGGATAAAAAATAATAAAATACAGATAGTGGAGACGGTTGGACAAAAAACAATCTACATATACCTCGTGGAGACGGTTGTAAAAACAATACAGCTAGTGGAGACAGTTGAAAAAATATTTGTAAAAATAAAGCTAGATTCTAGTTGACACTGTTCGAAAATATTTGTAAAAATAAAGCTTGTGGGTTTGGTTCGAAAATAGGAAAATAAAATACAGACTGCCTAATTGGTTTGAAAGTAAAAAATAAAATATTGATAGTTGAAGCGGTTGGTAAATAGAAAATGAATTACAGCTGGTGGAGACAGTTATAAAAAAGTAAATAAAATGTTGACTGCGTAAAACGGTTTGAAAGAAGAAAATAAAATTCGCTAGTGGAGATGGTTAGAAAAAAAATATTGCTAGTGGAGACTGTTGGGAAATAGGAAAGAAATACGACTAGTGTAGATGGTTGGTAAATGGAAATTATATGACGGCTAGTGGAGACGGTTGGTAAATAGAAAATAATATACATCTAGTGTAGATGATTTGAAAATAAAAAATGAAATACAGATCACATAGACGGTTGGAATATAGAAAATAAAATACAGACTGCGTAGACGGTTAGAAAGAAGAAATTACAATATGGCTACTGGAGACGGTTGGGAAATAAAAAATAAATAACGGCCATTGAAAACAGTTACAAAACAGAATTTAAAATACTGCCAGTGGGGACAGTTGAAAAAAAGTAGAATAAAATACTGACTGCGTAAAAGGTTTGAAAAAAAATAATAAAATCCGACTAGTGGAGATGGTTAGAAAAAATAAAATAAAATACGGATAGTGGAGACGGGTGGAAAATATTTGTAAAAATGTAGCTAGTTAAAACGGTTGGAAAAGAGAAAATAAAATAGATTGCTTTTATGGTTGGAAAATAGAAAATAAAATGCGGTTAGTTGATACGGTTTTAAAACAGAAAATAAAATACAAACTGCCGAAACGGTTAGAAAGTAGAAGATAAAATACGGCTAGTGGAGACTGTTGGAAAATATTTGTAAAAATAAAACTTGGGGAGACGTTTGGAAAATAGAAAATAAAATACAAACTACCTAAATGGTTTGAAAGTAGAAAATAATATAGGGGTAGTTGAAACCGTTGAAAACTAAAAAATAAATTACATCTACTGGAGACTTTTAGGAAATAGAAAACAAAATACGACTAGTGGAGACAGTTGAAAAAAAGTACAGAAAATACTGACTGCGTAAACGGTTTGAAAGTAGAAAATAAATTACAGCTAGTGGAGACGGTTAGAAAATAGAAAATAATAATATACAGACTTTGTAAACGGTTTGAAAATAGGAAATAAAATACGGCTAGTTGAAATAGTTGGTAAATAGAAAATAAAATATGGATAGTGGAGACGGTTGGAAAAACAAATATATATATATACCTGGTGGAGACGGTTGGAAAATATTTTTTAAAATAAAGCTTGTGGAGACGGTTGGAAAATAGAAAATAAAATACAGACTGCCTAAACGGTTAGAAAGTAGGAAATAAAAAATAGAGGTAGTTGAAACCGTTGGTAAATAGAAAATAAATTACAGCTAGTGGTGACGGTTAGAAAAAAAAGAATAAAATACAGCTAGCGGAGACAGTTATAAAAAAGTAAATAAAATACAGAGTGCGTTAACGGTTTGAAAGTAGAAAACTAAACACAGCTAGTTGAGAAGGTTGGAAAATAGAAAATAAAATACAGCTAGTGGAGACAGTTGGAAAAAAATTTATAATATACAGACTGCGTAGATGGTTTGAAGGTAGAAA
>NW_004798810.1:10574-17852 GCF_000002075.1 Aplysia californica | reverse complement strand
ACTCCATAAAACAGTTTGAAAATACGCAAAAGGGGGGGTATGGCTAGTGGAGACTGTTGGAAAATATTTTTTTAAAATATAGCTAGTGGAGACAGTTGAAAAAAAGTAAATAAAATACTGACTGCATAAACGGTTTGAAAGTAAAATATAAAATATAGCTAGCGGAGACTGTTGGAAATAACTTGTAAAAATTAAGCTGTGGAGACGGTTGGAAATTTTAAAAAAAATACAGACTGCCTTAACGGTTTGAAAGTACAAAATTAAATATGGGTAGTTGAAACCGTTGGTAAATAGAAAATAAATTACAGCTTGTTCTGACGGTTGGAAAATTAAAGATAAAATACATTTAGAGGAGTCAGTTGAATAAAAGTAAATAAACTACTGACTGCGTAAACGGTTTGAAATTAGGAAATAAAATACGGCTAGTGTAGATGGTTGGTAAAAACAAATTATATGACGGCTAGTGGAGACGGTTGGAAAATATAAAATAATATACAGCTAGTGTAGACGGTTTATAAATAGAAAATAGAATACAGAATGAGTAGATGGTTGGCAAATTGAAAATAAAATATGGCTAGTGGAGATTGTTGGAAAAAAGTAAATAAAATACCCATTGTGCATACAGCTTTTCAGTGGAAAATAAAATACAGATAGTGGAGACTGTTGGAAAAAAATACAGCTAGGGGAGACGGAAATATTTTTTAAAATATAGCTAGTGGAGCCGTTTGAAAATATTTGTCAAAAAAAGCTTGTGGAGACGGTTGGAAAATAGAATAAAATATACAGCTAGTGTAGGCGGTTTGAAAATAGAAATTAAAATACAGGCTTCGTAGATGGTTTGAAAATAGAAATTAAAATACAGGCTTCGTAGACGGTTTGAAAATTAAAAAAATAAAACACAGCTAGTGGAAACAGTTGGAACAAAGTAAATAAAATACAGGCTGCGTAAACGGTTTGGAAGTAGAAAATAAATTACAGCTAGTGGAGACTGTTAGAAAAAAGAAAAATAGAATACGAATAGGGGAGATGGTTGGAAATAGAAAATAAAATATAGCTAATGGGAGACAGTAGGAAATTTTAAAAATGAAATACACATAGTGGACACTGTTGGAAAATATTTTTTTTTATATAGCTACATTAGACCGCTGGAAAATATTTGTAAAAATAAAGATTGTGGATTCAGTTTAAAAAAATAAAATAAAATACAGACTGCCTAAATGGTTTGAAAGTAGATAATAAAATACGGCTATTTGAAACAGTTGAAAAATAGGGGGAAAAATACAGATAGTGGAGACAGTTTTTAAAAAAGTAAATAAAGTACTCACTCCATAAACAGTTTGAAAATAGAAAATAAATTACGGCAAGTGGAGACTGTTGGAAAATATTTTCTAAAATATAGCTAGTGGAGACCGTTGAAAAAATGAAAATAAAATACTGACTGCATAAACGGTTTGAAAGTAAAAAATAAAATACAGCTAGTGGAGATGGTTAGAAAAAATATTTTAAAAAATGGCGAGTGTGGATGGTTGGTAAATAGAAAATAAAATACGGCTAGTGGAGACGGTTGGAAAATGTTTAAAAAAATAGAGCTAGCGGAAACTGTTGGAAATAACTTGTAAAAATAAAGCTTGAGGAGACGTTTGGAATTAAAAAAAAAAATACAGACTGCCTAAACAGTTTGAAAGTAAAAAAATTAAATAGGGGTAAATGAAACCGTTGGTAAAAAAATAAAATAAATTACAGCTTGTTCTGACGGTTGGAAAATAAAAAATAAAATACATTTAGAGGAGACAGTTGAATAAAAGTAAATAAACTACTGAGTGCCTAAACGGTTAGAAAAAAGAAAAGAAAATACGGCTAGTGTAGATGGTTGGTAAAAACAAATTATATGACGGCTAGTGGAGACGGTTGGAAAATAGAAAAATTAATAATATACAGCTAGTGTAGACGGTTTATAAATAGAAAATAGAATACAGAATGCGTAGATGGTTGGAAAATTGAAAATAAAATACGGCTAGTGAAGATTGTTGGAAAAAAGTAAATAATACCCACTGTGCATACTGTTTTTCAGTGGAAAATAAAATACAGTTAGTGGAGACGTTTGGAAAAAAACTACAGCTAGTGGAGACGGAAAATATTTTGTAAAATATAGCTAGTGGAGCCGTTTGAAAATATTTGTCAAAAAAAGCTTGTGGAGACGGTTGGAAAATAGAATAGAAGATACAGCTAGTGTAGGCGGTTTGAAAATAGAAATTAAAATACAGGCTTCGTAGACGGTCTGAAAATAGAAAATAAAATACAGCTAGTTGAGACAGTAGGAAATTTTAAAAAATGAAATACACATAGTGGAGACTGTTGGAAAATATTTTTTAAAATATAGCTAGAGGAGACGGCTGGAAAATATTTGTAAAAATAAAGATTGTGGATTCGATTTGAAAATAGAAAATAAAATACAGACTGCATAAATGGTTTGAAAGTAGAAAATAAAATACGGCTATTTGAAACAGTTGAAAAATAGAAAATAAAATACAGATAGTGGAGACAGTTAAAAAAATGTAAATAAAATACTCACTCCATAACAGTTTGAAAATAAAAAATAAATTACGGCTAGTGGAGACTGTTGGAAAATATATTTTTAATATGGTAGTGGAGACCGTTGAAAAAAAGTACATAAAATACTGACTGCATAAACGGTTTGAAAATAACATATAAAATACGGCTAGAGGATTTGGTTAGAAGAAAAAAAATATGGCTAGTGTGGATGGTTGGTAAATAGAAAATAAAATACAGATAGTGGAGACGGTTGGACAAAAAACAATCTACATATACCTCGTGGAGACGGTTGTAAAAACAATACAGCTAGTGGAGACAGTTGAAAAAATATTTGTAAAAATAAAGCTAGATTCTAGTTGAGACTGTTCGAAAATATTTGTAAAAATAAAGCTTGTGGGTTTGGTTCGAAAATAGGAAAATAAAATACAGACTGCCTAATTGGTTTGAAAGTAAAAAATAAAATATTGATAGTTGAAGCGGTTGGTAAATAGAAAATGAATTACAGCTGGTGGAGACAGTTATAAAAAAGTAAATAAAATGTTGACTGCGTAAAACGGTTTGAAAGAAGAAAATAAAATTCGCTAGTGGAGATGGTTAGAAAAAAAAATATTGCTAGTGGAGACTGTTGGGAAATAGGAAAGAAATACGACTAGTGTAGATGGTTGGTAAATGGAAATTATATGACGGCTAGTGGAGACGGTTGGTAAATAGAAAATAATATACATCTAGTGTAGATGATTTGAAAATAAAAAATGAAATACAGATCACATAGACGGTTGGAATATAGAAAATAAAATACAGACTGCGTAGACGGTTAGAAAGAAGAAATTACAATATGGCTACTGGAGACGGTTGGGAAATAAAAAATAAATAACGGCCATTGAAAACAGTTACAAAACAGAATTTAAAATACTGCCAGTGGCGACAGTTGAAAAAAAGTAAAATAAAATACTGACTGCGTAAAAGGTTTGAAAAAAAATAATAAAATCCGACTAGTGGAGATGGTTAGAAAAAATAAAATAAAATACGGATAGTGGAGACGGGAGGAAAATATTTGTAAAAATGTAGCTAGTTAAAACGGTTGGAAAAGAGAAAATAAAATAGATTGCTTTTATGGTTGGAAAATAGAAAATAAAAAGCGGTTAGTTGATACGGTTTTAAAACAGAAAATAAAATACAAACTGCCGAAACGGTTAGAAAGTAGAAGATAAAATACGGCTGGTGGAGACTGTTGGAAAATATTTGTAAAAATAAAACTTGGGGAGACGTTTGGAAAATAGAAAATAAAATACAAACTGCCTAAATGGTTTGAAAGTAGAAAATAATATAGGGGTAGTTGAAACCGTTGAAAACTAAAAAATAAATTACATCTACTGGAGACTTTTAGGAAATAGAAAACAAAATACGACTAGTGGAGACAGTTGAAAAAAAGTACAGAAAATACTGACTGCGTAAACCGTTTGAAAGTAGAAAATAAATTACAGCTAGTGGAGACGGTTAGAAAATAGAAAATAAATTACAGCTAGTGGAGACGGTTAGAAAATAGAAAATAAATTACAGCTAGTGGAGACGGTTAGAAAATAGAAAATAAATTACAGCTAGTGGAGACGGTTAGAAAATAGAAAATAATAATATACAGACTTTGTAAACGGTTTGAAAATAGGAAATAAAATACGGCTAGTTGAAATAGTTGGTAAATAGAAAATAAAATATGGATAGTGGAGACGGTTGGAAAAACAAATATATATATATACCTGGTGGAGACGGTTGGAAAATATTTTTAAAAATAAAGCTTGTGGAGACGGTTGGAAAATAGAAAATAAAATACAGACTGCCTAAACGGTTAGAAAGTAGGAAATAAAAAATAGAGGTAGTTGAAACCGTTGGTAAATAGAAAATAAATTACAGCTAGTGGTGACGGTTAGAAAAAAAAGAATAAAATACAGCTAGCGGAGACAGTTATAAAAAAGTAAATAAAATACAGAGTGCGTTAACGGTTTGAAAGTAGAAAACTAAACACAGCTAGTTGAGAAGGTTGGAAAATAGAAAATAAAATACAGCTAGTGGAGACAGTTGGAAAACAATTTATAATATACAGACTGCGTAGATGGTTTGAAGGTAGAAAATAAAATATGGCTAGTGAAGACGGTGGGAAAATAGAAAATACTGCAAATTTTTTTTGTTTTGTTTTGTAAAGTGTTTTACCGCGCTCGCAACTGCATAAGGTCATATGAGCGCGCGGGACACATTAAACTTTTTCAGTTGGTAGGAAATTTTGAATTTTGCCCAGGTGGCGGCCGAAGCCTACTCTTATCGATTTTAGACCACCAAGGGATCTTTAACATGCGCAGCTTGCACACGGGTCCTCCTAGATTTTTCGCCCTTGTCCGAGAAGGCTAGGTGTAGATCTTTCCTACCAGAAGATCAGGGGTGTGGCTGAAAGACAGCAGTAAGGAGGAGCCAAGGAGTAGCAGTAGAAAGGCTGCAGAAAGAATCAGGAGCCCAGAGGAAGGGGCAAAGGAGGTGAGGGGGTGGGGGCAGAAAGAGGAGATGAAAGCGATGACAGAACATTGCTAGAGAGCAGGAAATGAGGTGAAAGGAGACAAATTTAGAGAAGAAAATTTTTCCGTCGCTACCCGGATTCGAACCCGGGACCTTTGAATGAGAGGCCAACACCTTAACCTGTAGGCCACGAGAGCCCCCTATACTGCAAATAGAGAACATTTTTGGTGAAGATTTTCCTGCATTGCTACCTCTCTCAAAAGCATTTTCCAACAATTTATAAGTTTGGAAAAGAAATTAGGCTTCTATAGATGGATTCTTGATAAAGATATCTATAAATTATAAAGATAGATCTGCTCCAAAATCCATCAGAAAAATGATTTACTTTTCAATATTTTTATTGATCTGAGCAGCGGATCCCTTTAACCCTATCCGTACGTCGTGTTTTACTATCGTATCCATACGACGTGGGGAACTCTGTGCCACCACTTTCCAAAGAGGAAATTTACTCGATAATCCGATCCGTATGCTTTGCATAGCAGTCTGTCAAAATGATTTTTTGAGAAATCCTGGAAAGTTTCAAAGAGATCTTCGCACTAGAAGTATTCTAAAATGTGAAGAATACAACCCCGGGGGTACAAAAAGACCCCAGGACATACGGATAGGGTGAAATTAACTTCCCTTCGCGGGAATCGAACTGAAGTCTCCTGCCTGCTGCGGCGAAGAGCTTCTCCCCTACACCACAGATGCTGGTATCAGTTGTGAGGCAGCGTGGTGGAATCAGGCTCCCGTCAAAATAGTCAAAGCGAAAAAACTTGCATTTTTCCGCAGGTTTATGAATTTTTATCATTTTTTTTTTTTAGGCTCAACACCTTTCATGCCCATTTAAAAACTCTGTTCTGTTTGAATTTTTCTGAAAAACGTCGATTTAAAAGCACAAAAATGTACATTTTCAGTAACCACGGACTCTTAAGCTAAGGAAATAACTCATTTTGGCGGCCATTTTCTCATTAATTTTACCTCTGAAAACAGGTGACCCCCCACCTCCTTCTTTAGCAAATATCTCGACTTGTATTCAAGACCAGTGAACAAGCTTTAAGATATACCCATAACTCTACATGCCCAAATATTGACGAGAGCCTGATTCCACAATGCTGCCTCACATTTTTACTCTCAGCTCTCCACTAAGATCAGACAGTATCATTTCTACTTTCAGGAGCTGTCCACGAGAGCAGATACAGGTATCATTTTACTTTCAGGTCTCCACTAAGAACTGACAGTCCCCGTGGTTTTATGCAAAAAAAATCTGAAATTATGCAAACTGAGCCCACAAATGTGAAATTATTGGACAATGTTAATTTTAACAAAGAATGATATAAAGGAATATAATCAGAAACCCTGCACAAAATGATCAAATATTGCTTAACGATGCGGGGTGCATAAAACCACGGGGACAGAACAGACATTTTTACTCTCAGCTGCAAACAGGCGACCCATGAATACATAATCAAATCTACCAGTTCTGTAACTTTTTTTGGGTCAATGTAAGTATTTTTCCACCCTCATCGGCACAACTTAGAGAGTGCAGGAGGCGGGCTTTCAACCCTGCCTGTCATTTTCAGCGAAAAATAAAAATCGTCCGATTTTTCGAAGGAAATATCAGTTTTGAGCACATATAAGAAAAAAAGGAACAAAAAAAAAAAGTTTTTAATTGTTTATTGATATAACAATAACAACAATATTGACCAAACTTTCATTTCAGTAAACATTTTACATCACTTGCAACACAATTAGGTCGTTCAACTTATAAGTTCAGTTTTAGTCAGAGTTTTACGGCACTTGCAACACTATAAGGTCATATATAAGTGCCGAGGAATAGATTATTATGTGTTACAAGAGAGTAACAAACACAAAAAAGAAGGAGAAGAGATAAGGACGAAAGATGTTTGATAGGAAAGAAGGAGCAAACCACACCAGAGCACCCACCAACCACCCACTTGCCAAGCTCTGAACTCTGAGAATCAGAAAAAGACAAAACATCAAAATAATCAAATAATAATAAATCATATCCATCCAGTGCTGCCAACATTTCAAAAGCAAACACACCCCCCCCCCCCCCCAAAAAAAAAAACCCCCTCTACCACATGGCAGGTCCAAATGGTGGACATTGGACAAGTAACTCACACACACACACACACACACACACACTCACACACACACACT
>NW_004798810.1:7641-9183 GCF_000002075.1 Aplysia californica | reverse complement strand
ACAGAGAGACAGAGAGACAGAGACAGAGAGACAGAGATAGAGACAGAGAGAGAGAGAGACAGAGGTAGGGAAAGACTAAATATTTCACATCATGTATGATAAGTTGCTGAAGGCCAATGGAAATGGTATTTATTTAAGATTTAAAAAAAAAAGAAGAATTTTACAGAAATCGCATTGAGGTTCATCGAGGGGCAAAGAGAAAATTGGGAGTGGTCGGCAGGTCTGAGAATGTACCAGGAGGAGCTGAAACTGACGGACTTTACTTGGAGAGAAAAAAAATAAAAATAAAGAGAAACTTTGGTCATGGAGTACAATTGTTGTGTCAATTGTCGTGTCATGACGCAGATGAATCAGGCTCTCCTTAGTGTTCGGGCACATGTGGAGTTATTGATAGCATCTTAACCCAATCCGTACGCCCTGGATTGTATTCTTCACATTTTACAATACTTCTAGTGCGAACAGCTCTTGAAACTTTCAGTCTTTCTGAAAAAATCATTTTGACAGACTGCAATGCAAAGCGTACGGATCGGATTAACGAGTTAATTCATTTTTTGGAAAGTGGTGGCACAGAGTTCCCCACGTCCAGCACAGCCTGGCGGGGATCTGTAGTAAGCGCCAAACAAACTTAACACTAAGACTAATATGCACATTATTTCCAACATCAGAACATCATCATCGCCACCATAAATAATCATCATCATGATCACCATCACACTTACCATTACCATCAACATCACCGACTTAACAATATCCCTTTCTCTTGTTTCGTTTTTCTAGAAAACAGAACAATTTGCACAATGTCAATACATCTTACGTAAACAACAAATATGGGCACCAAAATCAGGACATGCGATAAAAAAATAAAAATTCCCCATGTCGCATGGATACGACAGCAAAAACACGACGTACGGATAGGGTTAAGTGGTGGCACAGAGTTCCCCACGTCGTATGGATACGATAGTAAAACACGACGTACGGACCGGGCCAAAGTCTCCTCCTCACCTTCTTCAACCGGCCATTTTTACTCCTTTTGTTCTCTTTCGAGAACTTGTCAAAATCTGGGAGGTCCCCGCTCTTGATGAGATCCTTGAGGATTTTCGTAAAGCGAGGCTCGTCCTCGTAGGTGCAGCACAGAACCGTATCCATGACAACGGACATATCGCCTTCGCTTGCCAGGTAGGCATTCTTCAGGTCCTCTATCTCTTCATCAGAACCTGCGAGGAAAAGGCCAGTACACGACTTTTAGGTTTTAGTTTTAGCAAAAGCTTTTACGGCATTTGCAACACTACAAGGTCATATAAGCGTCGAAGTTTAGAGGTGTTACAAGAGAGTAACAAACACAAAAAAGAAGGAGGGGAGATACAGACGATAGATGTTTGACAGGAAAGAAGAAGCAAACCACACCACAGCACCCACCAACCACCCACAAAAGAAGCAGCCATCCTCCACTGACACAATACAACAATTTAGTTCGTCAGAAAAGCGAGGACGAAAAAGTAAAAGTAAGTCAGCAAGTACCCTCCTTAGATGTCCCCCCCCCCC
>NW_004798810.1:2404-7541 GCF_000002075.1 Aplysia californica | reverse complement strand
GCCCCCCCCCCCCCCCCCAAATTGTTCACCTCTCTACTTCTCAGCAAACTCTTCCAGGTCCCCCATGGGTTTTTCTAGTTGCTCTGAAATATTTTCTCTAATGTGAACGATCGTGTGATTGGTGTAAAGTGTGAATGATCATGTGACTGGTGTAAAGTGTGAATGATCATGTGACTGGTGTAAAGTGTGAATGATCATGTGACTGGTGTAAAGTGTGAATGATTGTGTGACTGGTGTAAAGCACTCAGAGTTATACTATACTAGTACGGGATAGAGCGCTATATAAATGAAATCTCTCTCTCTCTTGCCCTTTTTAACTCCCAGTGGAGCATAGGACATCAACAACATTACTCCAGCGAAGCCTGTCCTGTGCATCCTTTTCTATTTGTTTCCATGATGTCCCCGCCTTTTCTATTTCCGCTTGTACCGCTCGCATCCATGTCTTTATATAAATGCAATCTATTATTATTATCATTATCCTTCGATGCTCCCAAACAAAGAATTCCTCACCTCTATAGTTCTCGGTAAACTCCTCCACGTCCTTCTGCGTGACCTTGGGGAAGAGAAGCCTCCAGTACTGGTCCCAGTCCTTGTCCTCATCCACACTCACCTCCTCCTCCACACCACCTGGGGACGGTGGTCATAGCGGGAAGGGGGGGGGAGAGAATAAATTCTAATGAAACACATGTTTTTTGTTTGTTACAGCAAAAGTTGCAGCACTTGCAAAATAATAAGGTGACTCCTACCCCCTTCAAAAAAAAAAAAAATCTCCACTTCTGTTCAAAATCATTGGAAATTTTTTTCATTGAAAGCAAGATAAATAACTCAGCTTTAGGATGATATACCAATAACTCCATATGACAAAATATTTATGAGTGCACGATTCCACCGCGTCGCGATACATATGATGAAATGTAGTCATACCCGGAACCAAAGGAGTCCCCCCCCGACCCCCGAATTAATTTTGACCAAACAAAGACACGTTGAAAGTTCAGTTCACAATCTACCACAATATATCGTAGTCATAGTTTTGAGCCACTGGAGGAGTTAACCATTCATTTCTAATCTCTTTGTTTTTATAAGTGTTTTACGGCGCTCACAACAGCATAAGGTCATATGAGCGCAAGGGACACATTAAACTTTTTCAGTTGGTAAGAAATTCTGAATTTTGCCCGGGTGGAGGCCGAAGCCTACTCTTATCGATTTTAGACAACCAAGGGATCTTTAACGTGCGCAACTTGCACACGGGCCCTCCGAGATTTTTCGCCCTTGTCCGAGAAGGCTAGGTGTAAATCTTTCCTACCAGAAGATCAGGGGTGTAGCTGAAAGACAGCAGTAAGAAGGAGCCAAGGAGCAGCAGTACAAAGGCTGTAGAAAGAATCAGGAGACCAGAGGAGGGGGGCAAAGGAGATGAGGGAGTCGGGGCAGAAAGAGGAGACGAAAGCAGACGACAGAACATTGCTAGAGAGCAGGAAAGGAGGTGAAAGGAGACAAATTTAGAGAAGAAAACTTCTCGGTCACTTCCCAGATTCGAACCCGGGACCTTTGAATGAGAGGCCAACACCTTAACCTCTAGGCCACGAGAACCCCCGTTCTAATCTCTGATGACATAGAAGGGAAACGATTGAACTCCCAATAGTCATAACTACAGACGGAGAAATTAACATCCTGCCCACATTGGTCAGGAATGGAAACTGGCTCTCTGAAAGTCGTGTTCTTTCTAAAAATGGTTGGGTTTTTATCCAGAGCATTTGTCACAGGTATTCTTGTATTACACACATTGTGGTATTTTTAGAGGATTACCTCCCTTGTTCTTACGGAATTCTGGCATAAATCAGGACAGCTCGCGCGTGAGGGGTGGTCTACACGGTTAACCTTATCCGTTCGCCCTGAGGTCATTTTGTACCCCCAGGGTTGTATTCTTCACATTTTGGAATACTTCTAGTGTGAAGATCTCTTTGAAACTTTCAGTATCTCTCAAAAAAATATTTTGACAGACTGCTATGCAAAGCGTACGGATCGGATTAACGAGTAAATTTCCTCTTTGGAAAGTGGTGGCACAGAGTTCCCCACGTCGTATGGATACGATAGTAAAACACGACGTACAGATATGGTCAAAAGGCCTCTACCTGTCTCATCATATTCCGCCCTGCGAGCCTGGTCAGAAAGAATGCTGTAGACTTGACCAAGGACTTGAAACTTTTCCGTGGCAGCAGCCTTGTCCTCATTCTCCGCTCTGTCCGGATGATATGCCAGAGAGCGTCTGTGATAGCCCTTTTTCACTGAAAACAAATAAAAACAAAAGTGAAATTCGGTGGGAAAAAAAGCCCCCAGGAAGGCCGATATCAAATTCAATAAAAGTAAATTACCTTTTATTGCTGATTGTGTGTTCTAGATCTAGATCTAGATTCTAGATATTCTAGATCTAGATCTAGATCTAATAGATTCTCCTTACGTCTTTCTCTGCTTTCAGTTTTAAGAAACCCAGAAACCTGAACAGGAATTTTTTTAAGGCCTGAAAAAACACAACAAAACGATAGCCTAAGTACTTAGCCTAAGCTTGTAGAAGCCTACAAGTAATTTAACCTGCAATTATTTAAATCTAGAGATCTAGACTAGATTCTAGATCTATATATCTAGATCTAGATCTAGATTCTAGAACTCTGAAACAATCATTTATCTGGCACTTGGCAAGCAAGAGAAATTCCTACGAGTTTGGCAATTAGGCCTTTAAAGGCCTACTTAACAATAACAAACCCAGTCCCAGAAAGACTAAAAGCAAAAATCAAGATCTAAATCTAGATCTATTTATTTTTTAAACAACTTACACTCTTTCTGTGTTGCGTCCTTGGTGACACCAAGAACTCCATACAAACAATCTGTATGAAAAAGGGTCTTGCAGTTTTCAAGAAGTTTCGGCATTATTGCTATGTGAAGTAGATCTAGATTTAGGTCTTGTGGTGACCGTAAAGTCCGGCCAAAAGAGAGAGAGAGACTAAAGTAAACTGCGATTGAAGTTTGTAATCTAAATTCCAATCTAAATCTGGCCTGTCCTGGCTCTGAAGTTGATGCACAGATCCTCAAGATTACTAATTTTTGCAGAGAATCTTTGGTTGACAGGGGCGTTTCGCGTCAATTCATAGTTCACGCCCTTGTTTGTGTTACTACTTCCGGGGTCAACTGCGGTCAAAACAAACCGAATGGTTGCCAGGTACAAAAACCCGTTGCATGGTGGGTGACACAATAGGTTTGTCGTTAACATTGCATAAAAAGTTTCCGAAATTCAAAATCTATTCCCCTTTAAAACTCTATACGAAAAATTCCAAAGACTTGCCTACGCCCTGAAGTTTCAGATCATTTCTTGTCTCTGTAACAGTGGACGTATGTGAACAATGTGCAGAAAAAAAATGATAGACAACTAGATCTACATATTTGAAATCATTATTATTGCAACGTTTGAGGCCTTCAATTCAGCTCTGTTATCTTGAATTCCTTTTATAAACATGTGGATGACGTCGATGAGTCTCACTGCTTCCAATGTCCAAGGCAAAGAGTGTTGAAATTGCACAATTAATTAATTTTTTTCAACCGCTATAAATAACGCCGAAATAGCAGCACTGGCATAAAACTTCAAGTAGAAGAGTTCGTACTGAAACAACCTTTGACCTCGTTGACCTGTTCCATTTAGTTTCGTTTTCTATTTTGACTTTTGACTTTTTGGGGCCTTTTTTTTGGCAAGTGTTTTACGGCATTTTCAGTTGATACGAAATTTTACATTTTGCCCGAGTGGTGCCCGCGCGCTATGCACGTTAACCCTATCAAACGCGTCGTGTTTTACTATTGTATCCATACGACGTGGGGAACTCTGCGCCACCACTTAGCCCTATCCGTACGTCGTGTTTTACTATCGTATCCATACGACGTGGGGAACTCTGTGCCACCACTTAACCCTATCCGTACGTCGTGTTTTACTATCGTATCCATACGACGTGGGGAACTCTGTGCCACCACTTTCCAAAGATAAAATTTACTCGTTAATCCGATCCGTACGCTTTGCATAGCAGTCTGTCAAAATATTTTTTTGAGAAAATACTGAAAGTTTCACGGAGATCTTCATACTAGAATCTAGATGTATTCTAAAATGTGAAGAATACAACCCTGGGGGTACAAAATGACCCCAGGGCGTACGGATCGGGTTAATTGCACGTGGGGAAGGGGCACGGAGGTTGAAAGTTTAAGCCTAGATCTAGACACTCAACCCAGACCAAAGTATCCTGAGAATGACAGAAGCAGCAATCTTTTTAGGCTTCCAAATAAACTGATGCCTTTTTAATTTTTAGCCTACGTTGTGCAGTCGTGTTGGTTGCCTTTCTTTTTCCAGACTACTAGAAGATCTCTATGGCTGTCTGCCAGTCTTCTGTCTCCGTGGTTTTATGCACCCCGCTTAATTTAGCAAAATTTGATAGTTTTTTGCCTAATTTCTCATTATTTTCCTTTACCATTCTTTGTTAAAATTAACAGAATCGCATAATTTTACATTTTTGGGCTCAGTTTGCACAATTTCAGAATTTTTCTTGCATAAAACGACGGGGACAGTCTTCTGGGAATTTTCTTTGCTCCCAGGCTCTGTTGAAAATTCGCCTCAGCCACAGTACATCGGTGTCTCCACAAGCTCTTTTGGCTTCCGCTGTGATGTCATCTGGTCCTGGGGCTTTGTTCTTGGGGCTGGTCTTGAGTGCCTTTTCTATTTCACTGGGAAGTATTGGTGGTTCTGTTTGATCTCCATAGGATGGTTGGAACTCTACTTGTTGTCCGTGGCAAGTGTCTGGGTTGAGCAGTTCTTGGTCCCTGCGTGCTACAGCAAAGTGTCGAACATCTATATAGGCCTACATGTACCACAGACGCAGATGAAGAGAGAGAGAAACAGATAGAGAGATTGAGAGGTAGATTGAGAGAGATAGACAGTGATAGAGAAAGAGAGATAGACAGACAGACAGAGAGGGACATAGACAGAGAGAGAGAGAGAGAGAGAGAGAGAGAGAGAGATAGATAGAGAGAGAGATAGACAGAGATAGAGAAAGAGAGAGAGATAGACAGACAGACAGAGAGGGACATAGACAGAGAGGAGAGCGAGAGA
>NW_004798810.1:0-994 GCF_000002075.1 Aplysia californica | reverse complement strand
CTGTTCTGTCCCCAGATATTGGACATTGGAACTGTTCTGTCCCCAGATATTGGACATTGGAACTGTTCTGTCCCCAGATATTGGACATTAGAACTGTTCTGTCCCCAGATATTGGACATTGGAACTGTTCTGTCCCCAGAGCTAGATATCTAGCAGCACAGTCTCAGAGTCACCGCATAGATCTAGTCTCCTCTGGTCACTCAATCACTCACTCTCTCTCTCTCTCTCTTTCACTCTCTACACCGTCAGGTACATAAGGCGGAGAGCAGTCGACGCTTGGGATGGGCAAAATCCAGATAACCCAGTGAGTAATTATCATTGAAACATTGTCTGAGTTCAGAATCTTACTTAACTCCCTTTCCTTACCCGCTCGTCAAAGTGGTTCTAACCCATTTGCCGAAGTGGTTCAATATTTGCCGAAGAGGTGAACTAACATATTATCCGCATTCTGCTAAAACGACTCATTGCCCAGCCCTTCTAGTATAGGTGTGCAAAAACCGGATAAACGGATAATCATCAACGAAACGTTATCCGAACTCAGACTCTTAGATCTAACTCTTTCCTCACCCGTTTGTCGAAGTGGTTCATAACATATTTGCCGAAGAGGTGCACTAACATTATCCGGATTTTGCTAAAGTGACTCATTGCCCAGCTCTAGTCGACACCACACTTGCCTGTCCCTGGCCAGGTCTCTGGTTATATATATATATATACTACTAAGTATACATGATATTGAACATGTGGCATGATATGGTGGAATCAGGCGCTCGTCAATTTTTGGCCAAATATATAAAATATGTATTATACATGGTCACTTTTAAGCACAACGGGGCTATCCCAAAAAATGCTGTTTTGAGAAAATCGAAGGTAAAGTTTTTGCCCCTTGTTCAGTTTCTTTAAAAGGCAAGGAGAGTTTTCTCTATAACCAAACAAATATACACACCAATGAAACTTGGGGGAAATGGACAAAATTGTGAAAAGCGCCTTTCCCAAG
>NW_004798809.1:68691-71052 GCF_000002075.1 Aplysia californica | reverse complement strand
CAGAGCACCCGCTGAGAAAACTTCACTCGTTGTCTTAAAATCTCTCTCTCTCTCTCTCTCTCTCTCTCTCTCTCTCTCTCTCTCTCTCTCTCTCTCTCTCTCTCTCTCCGTTACAAACACTTACTCACTCAGATGCTGGACTTGAAGAAGAAGAAGTGTGTAAAAATCCCAGAAGCACACACTCACGGACACACACACGGGCACACAGTGGACTCTCCAGTCAGACTGTGCACTGCACGACACTGAAGCAGTCCCGTCAAGTGGTCGGTCGGCCGGTCGGTAGTTTTTACTAGAGCTGGGCAATGAGTCGCTTCAGCAAAATCCGGATAATATTTTAGTGCACCTCTTCAGCTAATAATATGATAGGAACCGCTTCGGCAAATGGGTTAGAGCCACTTTGACAAACGGGTTAGCATCACTTCAACAAATTGGTGCACCCACTTCGGCAAACGGGTCAGGAAAGAGAGTTAAGAGTCTGAAATCGGATAATGTTTCATTGAGAATTATCCGGTTATCCTTTTGGATTATCCGGATTTTGCCCACCTCTAGTTTTTACCCGCCACAATCAGAAAGTGACGACAGCCTTCAACAAGCTTGCGCGCGGGGGAGATCGTGCCTGGAGGACCGGAGGAACGAGAGCTGTGGATCCGATGTTTTCTTCTTTTATTTTTTTTCCTCGTCAGGTTATGCACAACTAAAAGAGAAATTAAAGGAGCATCAGTGCATGCAAGTTAAGGTTTTCCGTTTTCTTTCTTTCTTGTTGTTGGTGTTGTTGTTGTTCCCCAGTTGTCCGAGTAATCTATTGATTTTCTTCTACCTAGGTCACTTCCCTGTGGGGGTGGTGATGTTGGGGGTGGTTGTTGTTGCTTCTGCTGTTGTTTTTTTCTGATTTACGCACAATTCGACATAATTCAAACAATTTAGGAGGCAGGTTTCAACCCAGCCAACCAGGTCAACCCAGACTGAGATGGATACAACATCCCAGCAGAAAAACGGATTGCTCGAAAAAAAAAATTCTTCCCGTAGGGGAATCGAACTCAGGTCTTTTGTGTTAGACTGCGAAGTGGCCTAACCTCAACACCTCATATGCCGGTATGCTAAGTTATTTAATTTTCGACTCACGTCTGTGGTGCAGTGGTTAGAATCATCGAAGAGCTCACAAAACGGGGAACGTGAGTTCAATTCCGGGAGGTGATGGTAAGGAAACATTGTGTCTGTCTTCAGGCTAGGACAGAGACGCAGCACAGTTTAGAACAGCTGGACAGACAGTATATCGAAGCAGCCCGACTCCAAAATAATCTACCTTGTGTCTATCCAGACGCAGAACATTTACCAACGTCGTATAATTGTGATCTCAAAGTCAAAGACCCAGCCAGTGGCTGTTGGCTACACTTTCGGTACACAGTTTTGTATTATAACGTCAGCACTTAGGGTAAACCACGAGATGTTGTCGTCACCGTTGTTTATTCCTAGCTTGTTGTCTCCATAATACTGTGCGTGATTGTTGTTGCAAATGTTTTACTTCCTTATCGGCACAATGTTGATTATTTAAGAGGCGAACTATAAGCCTGCCTGTCAGGGCCGACTTGGGCTGAGAGCTGTACGTTCTTACTATACTACTCTTATAGCGTTTAGGCTGAGAGGGATACAACACTTAAGCAGACGGAGATAATAAAAAATAATTTCCCCACATAGAAATCGAATTCAAGTTGTTTGCATGCAATGACGAAGTTCCAAACAACTACACCAGAGACGCTAATTATGAGTAATGACTGACGGTTGACAATTATGTGCTATATCATGTCTATACAACGAAATAATGACCAGAAGGCAGAACTGGTGCTCTTGGTGAACATAGAAAAAGGTTGCTTTTTAGTTGGGTTTTTTTTATAGTTTTAGATAGAGTTAAACGACAATTGCAATACAAAAAGGTCATATATGTGCCAAAGATTAGAGGTGTTTCTAGAGAGTAACATATAAAAAGGAAAGGAGGAAGAGAAATAAGTACGATAGATGTTTGATAGGCGAGATTGAGCAAACCACACGAGAGCATCCACCAACCAGCCATAGATTTGCTTTAAAGAAATTAGTCAAACATGTGTATGGGCTTGGTTGTTCTCGAGCCGTGTAAGTTGTTTTGTAATGCAGAAGTAGAAGCTTCCGAGTAAAGTTTTACGACGACACATCGCTAACTCAGAATTGCCAAGTTCTATATGACATTTTAGACCGTTTTGAGTTACTAAGACCAAGAGGTCAGAAACCAAATTTTAATGTTCTATCTGCTCTATCAAAATCGCAAGATTATTTGGAGTGGTTATTACGATATTCAAAGAATTTCATTCTAAAAAGCTTGATGCTCTC
>NW_004798809.1:66637-67801 GCF_000002075.1 Aplysia californica | reverse complement strand
GGGGGGGAAGGGGCTGAGAGGCAGAAAGGTACACACTCTCGAGTTTACGCCCGAGCATGATTTACATAGTGGATGGAGATGTTTCTATTTCTATATTATGGTAGCGGTTAGGCTTTCCCGGATCATAAAAGGCCCAGGGTAGGAACCGTCCTTTTTTAAAAAAAAGAGAAGAAGAAAATTAAACGATATTTTAGGAATCTCTTTTGAATAGGCTAGAATCTACCTTCAAGTTGGAGTTTTGACGTTACATTTTTAGACATTGAAAAATCTCAATTTTCCCCAGGGAACTTTAGTTCGAAGTTGCAGCAACATAATA
Source organism: Aplysia californica (assembly GCF_000002075.1). Lineage (NCBI taxonomy): Eukaryota > Metazoa > Mollusca > Gastropoda > Aplysiida > Aplysiidae > Aplysia > Aplysia californica. The sequence goes on along the minus strand of NW_004798809.1, from coordinate 67,485 downwards.
ACATTTTCTGCAGCGACATATCAAAGGCCACTAGATCTATCTCCTTCTCGGCTGCCTTCAGAGGCAGCAATAAAAAAAAATATCAAAGTTATAATTTTTACTGCACAGTCCCACGTTCTACCCTCATTCGGTCAGTAGACAGGCGTCTGTGGTGTAGCAGTCAGGCGCTTAACTGTTGCACACAGGAGACCCAAGTTCGATTCCTGAGTGGGGAAACCAAAATTGTATAGAGTATCTTGGTCTTATTGCTGGGGTGTTGTATCCCTCCCAGCCCAGGTTGGTCCTTATAGGCAGTGTCGGATGTCCGCCTCCTAAATGATTTAAATTAGATAGATGGGGATTTCAGTTAGTTGTGGTCTCAGTTATACCTGTAGCAAAGGTCTCAGCCCGCACAAAAGGAAATTCGTTAACAAAAAAAATTTCATTCCGTTCATCCTTAATTAATGTTTTTTGTTCATGTAAATGTTTTACGGCTCTTGCAACACGATAAGGTCATAATAGTATAAATACTGCAGTGTAAAGGTGTTGCAAGAGAGTAACAAACATACAAAAAGGAGGTTAGAAAAGGACTATAGATGTTTGACGAGAAAGGAGGAGCAAACCACACAAGAGTACCCACCAACCACACATAATTATTTCAAATTTACCTCACAGGAGGATTAATACCGTACAAGCAATTCTGTTGAAATTTAAAATCAATTGATTGATACAGACGAAGAGAAACAGCTGTTTAAGTAGCCGGGTGCGAACTACAGTCGATACTGCCGAAGACGGCCACATGTTGTAGAGGTTAATAATATATCCGTCTTAGACACAGTGTCATTAAAAAATGTAAAAATACGCAAAGG
>NW_004798809.1:65003-66517 GCF_000002075.1 Aplysia californica | reverse complement strand
TAAAAAACGTGTTAGGTTTTAATTTGAAAAACAACGTAACGGTGTATTCTATGATCAAACAGTGGCGTCCAACAGAAAATTGAACATGTAATCACCCAATCATCGTGTTAAAGTTAAGCATTACTTACTCATGCACCATACCAATTAAAAAGCTAAATATATCTTGCACCATCTGACCCATTAATAATTCATGTGTGTTTAGAGACGCCCGAGACACGGTCAATCAAAATTGACCTTGAAAAATCAGACTTCGCAAAATTGTGCGAAATCGAAGAAACGTAAAATTGTCTTTCCGCGTGTATTGAGGAGCATCAATATTGACAGAATGGACATTCATCACATATTCAATGAATGGAGAATTTTGTATTCCAATAAACAATATTTTGTCACGATAGTTACAAACAAAACTGAAGACAGAGCAATCACAAATACCATGCAGAACTAGGACGTAATATTAAATGTGCTCCTTATTATTTTGCTTTGGAGGCATTAGTTTTGGGTTGTGCACGAACCTTTTTAAATTTTGGACGTAATTATCTGTTTTCACCCCAGGCGTCACAGAGAGTTGCAAACAAAGGGTCTGAGTTGGGAGAAAAGTCGCGTTTCTTCAACTGCAGTTTCAGGGTACTTCACTCTTCGCATACCTGTAGGATTCACACCGGGGCTATTTACTGGTGATCACTGCAACGTTGATTTGATTCGGTTTTCCAAGAATTATGTAGTGGCATCGGCCCTGTGAGAAAGTTCTTTGCTATGCATAGAGATGTTTACGTGACGAAAATAAGGGTAGGACATGACATGACGTTCTATCACTTGCGCGATGTAGTCCACTAAACCAAGCCATCCGTCTTATGAGGGCGGTTCTGTTCATTCTATCCCAGACCACCCATCATAACCATGTCGGCTTCGTGGCCTCTGTTTCTCACTGACATATGGTTATGTCCGAGATCTAACTAAAACAGCCCATGTGCAAAAAAGTTTTCGTGCTCGACACGAAACCATTAAAGCTCCTAAACAAAAACTACTGAGCACATGTTATGTGAAAAGTCTAGGTTTTGTGTGGCCTTTGAAACTGCTCTGTTCACGAGAAGATGCTTTTCATTGCTGAGACAATAACATTCTCTTTTTATTTGTATTCAATACGTGTCCATTACACCAATGTTGATGCGTTTCAATATTGGCGCAAACACACTTTTGCGTTTCTCTGATTTTGCACAATTTAGCCAAGCCTGATTTTTTATGATAAATTTTCGGTGACCGTATCTCGGGTGTCTCTGAACATAGATGAACTATTGATGAGTCAGATGATGCAACGTTTTTTCAGCTTTATATTGGTATGCTGCATGAGCGGGAAGTGCAAGTATGTAGCCCGATGATTGGGTGATTACATTTTCAAGTTTCTTTTCAACGCCACTAGATCTATATACATGTATTTCAAAGGGACGATCTATTATAAATATGTTTGTACATCCACGCCCGTGAAATATCTCTCTCTCTCTCTCTCTCTCTCTCTC
>NW_004798809.1:62198-63927 GCF_000002075.1 Aplysia californica | reverse complement strand
ACACACACACACACACACACACACACACACACACACACACACACACACACAAAACAACTATGCTTCACTATTCCAGAAGAAAAATTAAGAAATTTTGTTCGAAACTCTTTGAAGTGAGCTTTAAAAAAAAAAACCGTCAACGAGTTGAAATCGAGGAATTTAGTAAATGTTAACGTGCTGATATCAAGTAAAATTATTGTGTTGAGATCGAATGCAGCGACACACACGTCTCTCCAAGTAATAAAACAAAAAGCTGATGCAGCATGTGATCAGCCGTGCGGAACGACACGGGGTCACGGTATGGCACAGGTCACAGTCCTCTGAAACACACATGTTGCTGACCTTTGCACTCTGCGGTCTGATTGTTTCCACAGGTCGATACGGGAGAGTAAACATGCAGCTGACCATGTTATTTCCTCACTCGACAACTTCCGTCTCTGGTTGTATGATGAGGGCGAAAATCCGCTCTCGACTTGAGTCATTTGGTCAAAAGGTCAAACCTATGCAAGTCGTGACCGTTAAAAACCCCTTGGTGATCCAAAATCGATAAGAATAAGTTTCGGCTGCTACCCGGGCAAAATTAAAAATTCCTACCAACTGATAATGTTTAATGTGCCCCGCGAACTCATATGACCTTGTGTAGTTGCGAGCGACGTGTGAAACACTTAATTATTAAAACAAAAAAACAAAAACAAAACAAAACAAAACTTTTGGCAAAGTCTGTGCTATTCTTTTCGGTGTAAACCACCTGGTCTATGGCTCTCTTTTTTTTGGGTAAATGTAGACGTTTTTAAAGCTCCCATTGACACAATATAGATCATATTAGGAGGCAGGCTTCCACCTCTGCCTATCAAGCCCAACCTGGGGGCCGCTGAGATGGTTACAACATCCCAGCAGAATGATTCGATAAAAATTTCTCCCTACTCGGGAATCGAACTCGAGTCTCCTGCGTGCGACGACAAAGCGCCTTATACGTTATAGTTACACGCATATCACAGACACTACATTTTGGTCGAAAGTTCAAACTAAGGGCAAAGGCTGAGCTGCTCATCTCGACGTAAACTCTTGATATAGAGTTCAAAGCCTAGAGAGCTGGCGTATGTGTGGTGTAGAAATGGGGCTCGATCTTCGCTCATCGCACTGAGACGACATGAGTTCGATTTCCGGGAAGGGAATTGTTTTGTTTTTTTTGTTTTTAATTTTTAAATTATTTTAAAAAAAAGTTTTAATCGAGTATCTCCGTCTGTCTGCAGAGACGTATCCCCTTGGCCCAGATTGGCCCTTACAAGCAGCCTGCTTCCGAAATGATCTAAACTGTGGCGAAAGAAGCGTAAAACACCTGCCTACAAACACATTCTACAAAAGCCAAAGCAGTGTTCCAGTTACCTTCCCCCCCTCCCCCCGACACACCCTCACAGTTCAAAGTTCAAACCTCGTCGAACAGACTCTGTGATATCCTTCTCGGCACGAACCTCTTGGTCCAGAGTTCAAACACATATTTTATACAGCAGCGTCCAAAAGAAACTCGAAAATGTAATCACCCATTCAACGTGTTAAAGCCTCGCAGCATACCAATTTAAAGCTAAATAAATTCTGCATCATCTGATACATTTATCTTTCATCTATGATATAAGACGACCGAGAAATGGTCAATCTAAATTGAACATTAAAAATCAGGCTTGGCAAAATTGAGCGAAATCAAAGAAACATAATAAGTATAATATTGTGC
>NW_004798809.1:55730-57148 GCF_000002075.1 Aplysia californica | reverse complement strand
TGTGTGTGTGTGTGTGTGTGTGTGTGTATGTGTGTGTGTGTATCGGTTGATACGCGCGAATGCGAGCTTAAGCCCATGTGTATGTGACTGCTGTTGTATTATTATAAATATGCTTGAATACTGAGGAAAAAATCTATTTACACACTAATAGCTTCCGTCCCAAACTCTAGGGACTACGACCGATTTATCTATAACATTGGCTAATATTTCAACTAAAATTACTACGAAACTTTAGAAAACGTTAACTCCTTTTACGAAATAGAGGTCTCACTTTATTCAAATGCTTGCGACAGACAACCCCCCCCCCCAACCTTCCCAAGCACACACACATTTTTTGTCCTGTATTTAGCTGTTGAACGTATATAAAACAGACCACATAGTAATATAGAGAAAGTAGTAAATTTTATTTAAATTTGTACTCTTCATAAAGCAGGGTTAGAAGATCAAACACGTCCAACAGTTTAAATATAAAAGGAAATGCAATTACATTTGATGCCAAATGTTTCGCAGGAATAAAACGAAGAATTGCGATGGCTAAAGATGGCTTCAATAAAATGAGCCTAATTCTGTAAAAGTAAAACAGAAACATGTCAACGACAACAAACACACGAGTTCTGAAATGCTATGTGTTGTCAACCCTGTGAATGTTGACCAATTACCAAATACAGTGAAAATAAAATAGACGCAACATAAAAATGTGGTTTCTTAGGAGACTGCTGAGAATAACTTGGTAGGAAAAGAATCATGAGATAGTACTTGAAGAGGTCCACGTGAGTCGCTGGCTCATTTTAAAACAAAACAAAACGAACAAACCAGGAAAAGACAATAACGTTTCTGAGACACTTGAATAGACATAGAGGCCCTGAAGATCTAGCTCTCACAGGCAAAATTGAGGGCAAACGAGGCAGGGGTAGACACAGAGCAACCTAGTTGGAGAGGCTTAACAGATGGGTGATAGGGAATGATCAGTATAATGTAACGTTTTAGAGAGCACCAAAGCAAAGGAATGAATACAGAACCATGATCGCCGTTGTTTGCGGTAGATCTGGCACTTCCTTCATGATGATGATGATGATTTAGCTAAAAATAAATTGGTGTCCGCCACAGTGAACGGGGAATGCATCGCAGTTCACGATCTAGGAAATTATGATAGAAGGCTAAAATTTCCTTTTTTGTATTCTTTTCATTGTGAAATTATTTGTGTCCCGTCGCTGTGGAATCAGGCGCTCGTCAAATTTTTGGCATGTAGAGTTAATGGTATCATCAGACTCAAAGCTTGTTTACTTGTCTTGCATTAGATGAAAAAAATATAAATCCGTCTTGAATAGAACTAGAGATATTTCCGATTGAAGAAGGTGGGGTTCACCTCCTTTCAGAGGAAAAATTATAGAAAAACGAGCCTCCAAAGTTTGTTAACT
>NW_004798809.1:51165-52313 GCF_000002075.1 Aplysia californica | reverse complement strand
CTGTCTGTCTCTCTGTCTATCTGTCTGTCTCTCTGTCTCTGTCTCTCTCTGTCTCTGTCTCTGTCTCTGTCTCTCTCTCTCTCTCTCTCTCTTTCTCTCTCTCTCTCTCTCTCTCTCTCTCTCTCTCTCATTGTCTCTTAACATTCCGATAGTTTTTCTCATTCTATATTATACTAATAAATTATGGCTATAAAAACGCGCCGTTTGCAGATCTGTAAAACTTTCTAGCCCAGTTTAGATCTATACGAGATATTTTTCTTCAGATTGACAAATAGCATTACATTAAGGTGAAAATGGTGACAAGTAACAACAATGCTCCTCTTTCTGACTGAACTCTAACATAACATTTCCATCATACCTCCATCTATCGGCGACTATGGTGTCGCAGGTAGGAGATCTGAGTTCGAGTCCCAAGTGTGTGTGTGTTTTGGGCAGGGGGGGTTGGGGGGTGGTTATCGTGCATCTCGGTATTTCTGCATTTCTGCTTGGATGTTGCATCCCTTCCAGCCTGGGTTCGCCCACACAATCGGAAACCCGCCTCCTTATATGATCTAAGATGATGTGTCGATGGGGCGTTTTATGCATTTAGAATACACCTTTATCTTGTGGAACGACAGTTTTTCTTTCCTCAACAATGTGATGAGTTCTTTTGAAGAGCAGAGAGAAAAATATGCCGCGATGTACATTAGAACTGTGCTTTAAAAAGTTCACGATGTTGTTACAACAATGCAATAAAAGTAAAATCAAATATATGTGTTTTCACCGCCTCACCCCCCCCCAAAAAAAAATCAGTCAACACAAATGATATCATTTAGAAGACAGGCTTCGACATGTGCTGTAAGGGCCAACTTGGGCTGTGAGAGATGCAACGTACCAACACAAAGACATAATACTAGATACACATTAATCCCCCCTCCCCCTCAGAAGAATCGAAATAGGGTCTCCCACGTGCTACGGCGAACCCCCCCCTCCCCCCATGCTGATTTACCGCAATATAACAACAATATCATCATCATCATCATCATCATCATCATCATCATCATCATCATCATCATCATCATCATGAGTCTCCTGCGTGCTACGGCGAACAACAGTATCATCATCATCATCATCATCATCATCATCATCATCATCATCATCATCATCAT
>NW_004798809.1:49239-50089 GCF_000002075.1 Aplysia californica | reverse complement strand
AGAGAAAAGAGAGAGAGAGAGAGAGAGAGAGATAGAGAGAGAGAGAGAGAGAGAGAGAGAGAGAAAGATAGGTTTGAAACTACAAGCATGTAGGCGTTTTTCACAGTGTCATTATGTCATATAATGCATCAAAAGCGCAAGGGTATGGGGATGGGAAGTGACCGTTTGTATAGGTGATTGTCTTGTACAGGTGGCAGTTAGAGTGGGTTCTATTGTATGTATAAGTTTACATTTTCAGCATAAAAAGATAAGTTTCAAGCTAAAAGCATGTGCAGTCGAAATTGTTTGATACGGCCAGCCATTTTTTAAAGAGAAGAACAACCGTCTTAGACATGTGGGCGTTTTGCATAGTGTCTTTATAATGTTTAACCCTATCCGTACGTCGTGTTTTACTATCGTATCCATTCGACGTGGTGAACTCGGTGCCACCACTTTCCAAAGATGAAATTTACTCGTTAATCCGATCCGTATGGTTGCATAGCAGTCTGTCAAAATGATTTTTTGAGAAATAAAGAAAGTTTCAAAGAGATCTTCGTACTTGAAGTATTCTTAAATGTGAAGAATACAATCCCTTGGATACAAAATGACCCCAGGGCGTACGGATAGGGTAAAAAAAAAACAACCGCAAGGGTTTAGGAGATTGGGAAGTGGCTGTTTGTGCAGGTGATCGTCTTATACAGGTGGCCAATAGAGCAGGTTTGACAGTTTTGCCTACCAAATGTATTGTGTGGAGGGTTAACGTTAGGGTTCCAGTAAGGCGAGACTGGAGGTTGAGTGAAGTGTGTGTGTGTGTGTGTATGTGTGTGAGAGAGAGAGAGAGAGAGAGAGAGAGAGAGAGAGAGAGAGAGAC
>NW_004798809.1:39463-48937 GCF_000002075.1 Aplysia californica | reverse complement strand
GGGGGGTTGGGGGCGGGGGAGGGATGGATGAGTCTAGGAGGAGAGGAAAACCACCCAGAGTGGCAGCACCGGTTTGTTTGGTTGTGTGCAACAGCTTGGTGATAGAGAGTATTCTTCAATTGGTTCCATTCTAACGCTCTACTTTTCATATTATAATATTTATCAAATACCGCACGCTACTGAAAACCGTGCAACCTCTTTCCACCTCCTCGACTGTGTGATTTTTCCTCAACGGTTTATGTCTTCCCTCATTTGCATAATAAACAATAGCCGAGGTTCTCTTTCTCGAACAAGGTCACATCTGCGCAGAGAAGGCTTGTCAATAAAAAGCGGGAGAGATTTGCATAATTGCAGCCGACATACACTTGATGTCTGGCTGAAAGGCTCTCTTGCATGTTTACTTTTATGTTAAGGTCTTGGCTCCATGTTCCTTCGAGTCCTAAGGTTCTGCAGACCCAAGCATAATGCTCAATACCCACAGCGAATATATGTCATGTCATGCCAGACATGTTATGTCGTGTTATGTTCATGCCATGCCATGCAAAAACTTTTTTGTACTTTCCCTCTGGTGCTTTTTGCCTGTCTGTCTTACTTTTTCTTAGCACCGTTATTGTGTCGAGGTGCTTCTAGTCACTCAAACAAACAGATTCATGTTGTGATTGTGTATATCGTGTTGTGTTATGTTATGTTGCGTTTTGCTATGCTATGCTATGTAACACTATGTAATGTTATGTTATGTTATGTTATGTTATGTTATGTTATGTTATGTTATGTTATTTTATGTTATGTTATGTTATTTTATTTTATGTTATGTTATGTAATGTTATGTTATCGTGGGGTCCTTTTCACGGTTCATTCGTTAGGTTAAAATAAATCAAACATGGTGTTCTGGAACTGTAATTTATTCTTCACATCAAGGATGAACACGTACAAAGCATTGATTTATACATCCCATCTAACCACACCCACGCTACAGATAACATTATCCCACGCTTAAGGTTCCCACCTCTATAATTTTCAAATTTTTCCGTTATGGACCATCGTTTCACTTACCTGATCGGAGGTAATGAGCATTGTCCTCTTCGGGGCGTGCTGCCATTTCTCAAGGCATTAGGTTTGTCAGTGCATTACATTACTGAGAGAACAGAAATCTAGCAAACCGCTACCTTTGAATTACAAAAGTTCTATCTGCTCAGTATCTAGTTTTGAGAAATTTGACGTTAAAAAATCTTGAGTTTCATAACATGTCAAGTTTTTTCGAATGGAAATCTTTGAATATCTTGTAACGACTCCGAATAATCTTACGATTTTGACAGAGCAGAACATGTGGTTTCTGATCTCACAGTCTTAGTGACTGAAAACGGCCAAAAAAAAATGCCAGGTAGAACTTTATAATTTCAAGGTAGCGAAACGTAAACCCCGACATTAACAGACAACCGAAACAAAATTCTCTCCCTTCCTAAAATAACAACATGACCACAAAACAAATCAATATAAGACGAACACGCAGTTGTGGTAGTTGTGATTGTTTTAAGGTGGATTTAGGATTGACGAGAAACCGCGGTTGTATCGTGTTGATTGCCTGGGTACTGTAGGGTGAAATGACTTCCCAATGTGGTCCATTGGAGTTGTGGTGCGTTGGATCGTCGTAACTTTCTGGCGTTCCCCTTTTTCCATCAGACAAACGGAAGCTCCTATGTCCAAATATTTGTACAACCGTTAAAGGCTTTAAATTTCAAAGGCCTTGACTCTTAAGCACTTAACGGTGGCGATCAAGGACTTTGCTGCCAACACGATACGGGCCTCGACAGTGCTGGTCGGCGCCGGAGTGGAGGGCACCACTGGTAAGTCCTGCTCCTTGACTTTCCCTCGGTTGTTTCTCCCTGTCTGTCTTACTTTTTCCCAGCACTAAATGACAATTGTTGTGTCGATTTGCTTCTCTTTGGTCAAACAAAGAAAACGAAGCGCTGATCGGAAGACGCTCGTGTGGTCTCAATAGACGTAACGCTGGTGCTGCTAGTTGAGACAGTGTTTGACACAGAGGTTGTCTCATGAAGCGAGGAATTTCGAGTGGCAGGCGCACCGTCCGGTCGAACATGAGGTCACGGGGACGGGAGAACTCCTTTTGGACCAGTAAAAGATGGGGTTCCTTTTGGACTAGTTGTATTCGCCGATTTCTTGCTTTAATTTTTGGCGTTGCCTCTTCTGTTCGTCAAATGCATAGAAGTCTTTTGAAATAGATAAAATTTCCGATTCTAGAGACTTTCTTTGCATTTATTGTCCCCTGCTCTCCACGGGGAGGTGGAGGATAAGACACACCAATGTTTAGGACTACTCGCGTGTATTAATTTTGTTTCTTTTTTTGTTTGTCCGTATTATAAACGCACCGGTTTGAAACACCCCTGAGAGTATACATAGTGCGTAAATACTCCCCCCCCCCCCATTAAAAATGCCCCTCTTTGGATAGGACAGTTCCCAAGCAATGTCTTAGAACACAAAACAAGCATAACGAATCATTCTCAAAATCGGAAGAACTGAAATTTTATCACTCGCATTGATCAACTTGTATTCGATGCTGCTAATTACTATTATCGTTCTTTCATCTGATTACTACCTAGCGAAAAAAAGTTACCTGTTAAACTGGTCTAAAAGGGACATGGTGTTACGCAAACTGCTCCAAAAGGAACACACCTACAGTTACTCTTGCTGTCTACAGTCGGCGGTGGGCTGCGGAAATGACGTAAGAGTGCTTTGGTGCCTGGCTGACAAGACTCACCGTTTTGAAAGAAGGCCTGGGATGCAGTTCTTTTGATAACGGTTGACGCGCTCTACGCATCCGTTTTGCTGTGGGTTGTACACGGACGTACGAGTGTGAGGTACGTTGTACAAGAAAACGGAGGAGGCGGCGATTTTGTTGCTCATAAATGTAAAGTCGTGGCCATTGACCAGTTCATCGAGAGATCCACAGGGTGAAAATATTTATTCCTCCAACCATTCCGTCTGCTGTAAAAGTAGGTGTCTTGAGAACTTTGCGTGCTCCCCGTGGCAGTCGATTGGAATGATACCCGGAACACCTGGAGGTGTCATCACTGACGTCATGACGCGAAGGTTAACGTGTAATGACCCCCCCCCCCCCCCCAGCCTTCACGGTCGCGAGCTGCTGTTGCACATTCTGTTATGTCCAGGACAATCATTGTCTTAATGTTGTCCAACCATGTTACTCTTTGCCTACCCTTGGCTCTCCTGCCCCACATCGTTCCTTCAAGCACCTCTTGCACAATGGTCTGGCGTCGGTTTCTGTGACCAAAGTATTGTATTTTTCTACATTGTATTTTCTTAAGCATGGTTTGTCTTGTGTGGAGAATCTCACACACTTCATTATTTGTTCGTATCTGCTTTCCAGCTAATTCTGGCCATTCTACGGTCCAAATGTGTGAAAAGAAATTTGTTTTCCACCTCATCAGACTTCTTTTGGCTGTCTGGGCGCATGGAGTCTCGCATGAATATATAATTCTCAAAAATTGTTATTATAAGTTTGAAAGCAAGAGCTGATTCACATACATCTGGAGGAAATTCCTTCGACAACTAAATTTGTCTGTCATCCATACTTGTTCACACACCAAAGTTTCTAACAAAAAAATTATGTCCTCGTTATAGTCCGTCCCATAATTTGTGAACACGTTTGAAGCTAAATATCTCAGCAACTAATTGTTCGATTTCAACAGTTATGTTTTTAGTAATAGCTATGTGCACCTATGACATAAGGAAAATTCAAATTAGGTAGCTAATTAGTGACTGGTTAATTAACTACTCTTTATCATTAGCACCTCACATTTAGTGCTGACAGTATCTGTCATCCAAACACGAAAAGATTCAGGGACGTACAAAAATAGAAGAAAACGTGGCAAAAAATTAATAGTCTCAGCATTGGCCTACCTTAATTCTGTCAGCGAGTCAGAGGAGTCTTCACCAGGGTTGATGACTACTCTTGGTTGGATGAACTGAAGTCCTTCCCTCTCCCAATACTCGTCCTCCATACGATTTTCATGCGTTTCACACTGCCGCCAATAAACTTTGTCCACTCGAGATATCGCATTTTCTCTTAAATGTTTGACATCTTTCAATTTAAAGGTTGTATTTTGAGATGCAACCGTGTCTTTGACCTTCGCCCCGACGAGGTCAGTTGGATTTAAATTGGAGAGGTAGGTTGGCAACCGTAAGCAAATGTGTCTGTGCTTTTCCACAATTTATTGTATCAACTTGTAATCTTTTGGCTGTTTTGCTTTCTTTAACGAGCAAAAGGAGCTCGGGTTTAAGCTGAGACGGTGAAAATGGCCTGCTCTCTTTGTTGAGTCAATATTTTGTTTCCTCTGTTCTGCTTGCACTTGTAGTTGTAGAAATTTTGTCCTCTTCTTCCACTACGTTGTGATATGTCGCATAATCCATCAGTATAATGGCTTGTCCAGTGCATGTAATATTTTTTTAATAATCCAATTTCGAAATATGTTGACAGACAGACAGACAGACAGAAAATTAGTTCTGCATTTTCAAGTAATCACTTTTCACTACTTCCACATTGTGCAATTATCAGTCTCTCTCTTTTTCCAGCTGGAACTTGTCTTTTAATATGTCCATCCTTTGACTGCCACTGTTTTTGGAACACATGGTGAATGTTTATAAAAGTTTCATCTAAGAAGAAAACCTCATTTCCTTTCTCCCGCGCGTCTTTCAATATCTCATTTACTTACTTCTTAATCTTAAAATAACAATATGATTTCTTTCGCGCAGTAAATTGTCCCCACCATTTAATTTCCTGAACGCAAATCCAAAACGTCTCACTGTTTTCCAAAGGCTTGTCTTCGATATGTTGACTTCAGGATTATCGGACAACCATCTTTTCAACTTTCTGAGAGTAACAAATTCATTTCTTTCAAACATCTGGACAATTGCTCGTCGGACGACCTCCCTATAGAAACTATCAGTCTTCAAAGGCCGCCCTCTTTTAGCTAAGAAAGTCTCTTGCCCCATTTCGTGCTGCTTTATCCATCTTGACAATGTGCTTCTGTTAAAAACCTGAGGCTTGCCAGGTTCTTTCTTTTTGGTCCCTATATCATGGCACAAAAGCTCCTATCTTTGCTTCTCTATTAAAATGGGAGTAGAGCTGAAGCGTAACCTTTTGAAAAGTGGTGAAAGTGTGTTTGGGTGACTTCTTGTCCCTCATAGTGCAAACATATCGTTGACACAAAGCGAATTCAAGCACAAAACTTACGTGGGAACATCCAGTTATTAAAGCTATTTTGGGAAATGATTCAAATTTCCAAAGCCAGACTACGCCTCTGACTTCTTAAAATTTCTTTGGTGAAAGAAAGGACGTAATAAAAAAAAGCCTTATTATATTAATTTAGAGTTTTGCTCCTCGTTCGCTGATGAAGTTGAGCAAATAATCCAGCGATTTGAGCAGTGAGCAGCCAAGGTTAATGGTGAGTTTTCCCTCTGCTCCACGTGCCCACGTGCTGTGACGTCCGGTCGGCAGACTGCTCAGATTTAAGGACTGCGCAGCATGAGTAGATTAAAATATCGAAAGCTGCATTTCATCGGACGAAAGAGCTTGTTCACGGTATTTACGACTTTTGTGAAGAGTCTTTTAATGTCGGGATTGGTGTACTGTAAATAGCCTAAATTTTCAACGTTTATTTCTACGAAGTGTTCAAATATTAAAGAATATTCTAGACATATCTAGAATCTATTGGAATTTTAAGATCTAATATTCGAACCTGAGACCAATATCTTACCTTAGTTGCCGATTTTGTGGGGTCCTTGTGTGAGGTGAGTTCGTTCATAAGGTCAAAACAAATCAAACTTTGTGTTCAAGGATTTTACTTTATTCTTTATATTTAACATCGACACTCATCCAACGCATGTATGTGTATATCTATTTATGTAAGTATTTTTATATTGATGCGTGTTTATATATTATGTGTGTATGGATAGGTGTATGGATGTGTGCATAGTGCGTATGAATGTTTATAGCAACTGCATAAGGTTATATGAGCACGCGGGACACATTAAACTTTTTAAGTTGGTACGAAATTTTAAATTTTGCACCGGTGGCGGCCGAATCCTACTCAGATCGATTTTAGACCACTAGGGGATCTTTCACTTGCGCAACTTACACACGGGCCCTCCGATATTTTTCACCGTTGTCCGAGAAGGCTAGATGTAGATCTTTCCTTCCCGAAGATCAGGGGTGTGGCTGAAAGACAGCAGTAAAAAGACGCCATGGAGTGGCAGTAGAAAGGCTGCAGAAAGAATCAGGAGCCCAGAGAAGGGGGCAAAAGAGGTGAAGGGGTGGGGGAAGAAAGAGGAGACGAAAGCAGACGACAGAACATTGCTACAAGCTCGTATGATCGATAACAATTTTAAAGGAAATGAAATGTCAGATTTTTATACCATCTGTTGACTTGGTCAAGTTTTGTTTTCTTTCGTTAGTTTGAGTAAACATAAACAAATCAACTCATAATGGCCATTAAGTGCTGGAAAAAACTAAGATAAACAGACAGAAACAACAGAGGGAAAGTAAAGAAGTAGGACCCACCAATGGCACCCTCCAGTCAACTTCTGAGAATGACAATAACGCACACTCTGTCAATAGCGTTCATCTGTCTATAACGATCAATTTTTTATGTGCCCTTGAGCGGCAGTTATGTACAGGTTTGGCCGTAATTAGCCTAACTACTCGCCATTTACGGATACAACGAACACTACGTTAGCCCATGTGGTATCATGCCTGACTATGAAGCGGATGACCCTGGTTCAAATCCAGACTGGGCGTTCTTGACCTCGGGTGGTCGTTTTGTTGAGTCTTTAAAGCCCTCAACCCATTTTGCTTGGCTGTATCGGAGACAGACACAAAAAAAATTGGGGTTCGGGCCTCTTAAACAACCCAATAGTGTTGATAAGGGTATAAAACACATGCACTCACTCTTTACATAGAAGGCAACGCGCCTGAGAGATGGGAAAACACTCAAAAACAAAAATAATTCATTTACTTTACTTTATACATGCGCATTTTCATTTCCTCAGGTGAGGTGAGCTCTTGGACCTCCATAAACACCCGCATCCCTGTGACCAGCATCCTCCCCTACTTCAAAACGGGTCAGATACACCCGTGGACACTGTGACGTCATCATGGAGAGCGACCATGGCCTGAGCACGGCTGACATTGGAGTGGTCATCGGCTACTTTGTCTTGGTCATCCTCGTCGGCATCTTTGTAAGTGTAACAAATCTAAATCTAGATAATCTGTAGGCACTAACCTGTTAAGTCTCTTGATGAGGTGTACTCAGAATGTGTTGTTCACGGCGTGGCAGCTCAGGGGGAAGTGAAGTTTCCCTCCTAAGTTAGGTACAGCTTCCGGGTCAGCTCCAGCAATCAGTAGTGGTGTGCATTCGCGTATTTCTTATTCAATAATTACATTATTACATGACAGTAAGTTATGATGATGTTTTATTCTAGTTCAAAGTTCAAAGTTTAGAGTTCAGAGCGGGTTTGTTTAACATGGGTGAAACAGGGAGCTTCTTTGCTCAGAAAAACTCATGCACAAAGTTCTAGGCAGTAAATAATAATCTCTCAAGAACTGTCTTTGTAAATGTTTTAGTTTTAGTAAAAGTGTTACGGCACTTGCAACACAGTCAGGATATATTATAAGTGCCGACGTTTGGGGTGTTACAAGAGAGTAACAAATACCAAAAGGAGGATAGATAAGGACAATGTTTGATAGGAAAGAAAGAGAAAACCACACAAGAGCTTACACAAACCAACCTCGTGGATGTTTACGCCCATGGACATAGTCTTGATCCTTTAGAAGTCGGGCTTCTTGGACCTTGAATGTCAGAGCTATCTTGGCTGAGAGGGATACAAGACCGCAGCAGAAAGACAGGCGGAGATACCCGATAAACAACCTCATCACACGGGAATCGAACTTACGCCTTGTATGTGGGAAGGCGAAGCTCCCTACCAATACCACTCAGACACCCGTCAACTGTAATTCGGAGCAATTCTGCATAGCAAAGGTGAACAACTGAGATTCTTTGGCCATATAAATAGATCAGACGGACTAGAAAAACACTTGCTAAGTGGAATGATAGAGGTAAAGAAGAGCAGAGGAAGACAAAGAATAACATACACAAACTTTGCAACGAAAGACACAAAGAGAAAAACCAAACTGATCAAGAAGACAACAGGAAGGGATTGGGTACTATGATCGCCAGTGTCTACTCCAGAACTGACATCTGAAGAAGATAGGTGTACTAAAGAGTTGGAAATCTTCTAATCTTTAAAAATATTTTGCACCCCCATCGATGCAATTTCAATCATTTGAGGTGCAGACTGCTCCGATCCTGCCTATCAGGGAGAACCCAGGATGACAGGGATACAACGTCCCAGCAGACAGACGGAGCAGCTCGATAAAAACAAAACAAAACAAGAAACTCTCCTCAAGGAAATCGATCTCAAATGATAGACCGTTTATAGTTTCAAACAATGCAGCGATAAACTTGTTTTTATCTACTCTAAACTGAAGGTCAGTTTATACCCTTGAACTGTGTCTAAAGATGGGTCAAGTTTATGCAATGGATGATCTATTTTGACTAATCTGAAATGATAGACATTTGATACCCTTAAATGCATGAAAAAAATGGATTGGTACACTAGATAGTAATGTACTAGTATAACAATATTCTGTTTGACCTACTTTTGTCCCCAGGCCATGTGGCGCGCCAACAGAAGCACGGTCAGTGGCTACTTCTTGGCAGGGAGATCTATGTGGTTTCTGCCTGTAAGTATTTTTAGTTTTAGTAGAAGTTTTACGAAACTTACAACACCATTAGGTCATATCATGAACGCCGAAGATTTGAGGTGTTACTAGATAGTAACATACACAAAACAAACAAATCCCCCGCCCCCCCAAAAAAGAAGGGTGAGATACAAGGACAAAAGATATTTGGTAGGGAGAAGGAGCAAACCACACCAGAGTTACCCACCAACCGCCCACAGTCACGCCAGAATATAATGACAGTACGTACCGCAATCACCTGCGGTACCAAACAAAACGTAGTTGTCGAAAACAAAAACCCCAACAACAACCACAGCCACATGAGAGCTAAGAATGTTTGTGAGTGTTCTATGGCATGGTCTTCTGGGATTATAATGTGTGACCTGCATAGAGCTTGTTGAAGAGCGGGGATATGCGCTATACAAATGCTATTTATTATTGTTAAAGCAGACAAATGAGAGTTGTGAAAACATGTTACGGAACAGTTTATAAAAGCCAGCATCATAATCTCCAATATCTCCCCAGCCCAGATTGTGAGGGTTCTTTATTTGAAATTCTTCTTCTTCTTCTTTTTCTTCTTCTTCTTCTTCCTCTTCCTCTTCCTCTTCCTCTTCCTCTTCCTCTTCCTCTTCTTCTTCTTC
>NW_004798809.1:35638-39036 GCF_000002075.1 Aplysia californica | reverse complement strand
TCTTCTTCTTCTTCTTCTTCTTCTTCTTCTTCTTCTTCTTCTTCTTCTTCTTCCTTCTTCCTTCTTCCTTCTTCCTTCTTCCTTCTTCCTTCTTCCTTCTTCTTCTTCTTCTTGTAGAACTGAATCATTGCTTTCAAGTTACACTTTTTAGTGCACAGCTGCAAGGATCAACGCAAGACAAGTGCATGTCGGTCACTGATCCTTGAGCAACTCGTCATGATAACCCAAGCTAAAAAAAAGCAACAACAAAAAAAAAAAAAAACTGGGCGCTGCATAGTTTCGACCAATAATGATGTGTGGATTGTCTTTTCTTGTAGAACTGTGTAGGCCTATGTTGTTCACGTATTTATTCATGTATTCATATATTTTTGTATTTATGTACACTTTCGCCTTTGTGAAACAGATTAATGTTAATGAATTGAATGGTTTTTCTCTTCTTTTTCCCTTTTCTTAAAAAAAGAAGATATTTCCCTACGAAGGGTTAGTAAGAACGCCGTCAATTAGTCGTGACTGTAGTAGCGTAGCGGCCAAAAGCAAAATATGATGGTCAAAGCCCTAATCTCAAGGTTGCCGTGCTGTTTAGGGCACGCAGTCAGCTTGTATTTTACAAGTAACTACTAGATGTATGACGAAATGATTTTAACACGAATCTCAACTTATGCACGCCGAAGACATTTTCAGCAGCCTTGATGCGTGGTGCCGGGAATGTGAAATTTTCCGTTCATTAGCGTGTCATCTCGGGCAAAAGGGTCATGGACCCCGAGTTCTATGTTATACAATTGGTGCAAAAGACATATCGCGCGGTAAAAGAAAAAACTGCTTATAATATTTTTACTATACGTTACACGATTGCAAATTGTCATGTTTGCCCTTCTTTTTATAATATTATCAGAATTTTAAAATGTCACTTGGTTTCCCTGTCTGTAGGTTTCCAAAATTTGGAGTTAGCTTTAATACATTATCAGCCTGGGTTGACCTTGGCAGTCAGGGTCAAAGCAGCCCATCTCCAGAAGGATCTTTTAATTTTGTTTGTTTTTGGTGTGTACGGCACTAGCAGCACAATAAGGTCAAATATATGCCGACGATTTGACGTTACGAGAGAATGACAAACATAAAAGGGAGGAGAGATAATGACGATAGAGATGCTAGATTGGATACCGAAGAGAGCAAACCACACCAGAGCCCCTGCCAACCATCAACATCGAATGGATTAAATAAAAGGGCAGGTGTGGAGGGGGGGGGCGTAGAATGTTATAATTATGCTGCTTCTAACGAATTCTCTGTGGATATTCTGACAGATCGGCGCTTCTCTGTTCGTGAGTAACATCGGCACAGAACACTTCATCGGCCTAGCGGGGTCTGGCGCTGCCCAGGGCATCAGTGTCGGGGCTTGGGAGTTCAACGTGAGTACAATGGTTTTGTTAGGCTTTGTTCTTTGGTTTTGTTCTGTTTTGTTGGGGGGTTTTATTGTTTGGTTTGGTTTTCCCTAGAGCTTGTTTTAGTAAGAGTTTTACGGCACTTGCAACACCAGTAGGTCAAATAAGTGCCGAAATGGTAAATGGTATAGATATAACGCCCCTATCAACACTATTAGGTTATTTAAAGGACGGGACCTCCTAGTTTAACGTCCATCTCCGATAGGACCGAGCCAAGTGGGAAGTTCGCGAAAAGTGCCTTTCCCAAGGATACAACGTCGGACCGAGCTTAAGTGCCGAAGATTAGAGTTACAAGAGAGTAACAAATACCTTTAAAAAGAAGGGGAGACAGGGATGAGAGATATTTCATGGGAAAGAAGGCAAATCACACCAGAGCACCCACCAACCACCCACCCTCATGAGCATAATATTATAAAGCCTTACTAAAGAAATATAATTTTATGTTAGTGTGCGCTGTTAGCTCAGGTGGCATCATGATGGACTATGGTGCAGATGTCCTTTTCAAAATGCACAACGGAGAGCGTATTCTAGGAACTTTGTTTTAGTTTTTGAGTTTTCAAAGCTATCCAGGTTTTACAAACGTCCGTGGTGTAGCGATTAGGGTTGGGTGCTGCACCGTTGAACACAGTTAATCACTTTCTGTATGGGGTGGATTTTTTTCGAGTTAGCTCAGTCTATCTGCTAGGACTTTTTTATCCATCGTAGCCCAAGTTGAGGGCAAGCGAGGCAGGGGAAGGCCCAGAACAACATACTTGGGGAACCTAAACAAATGGGTAACGGGGAAAGATCAGGGAAACGTGGCTTTTTTTAGAGCATCCGAGTAAAGGAATGGATGGAGAACAATGATCACCGATGTCTGTCGCAGATCTAGCACTGGATGATGATGATGATGAGCCCAAGTTGGCCCTGGCAGACAGGGTCGAAGCAGCCCGCCTCCTGAATATTCTAGATTGCGTTGATGAGGGTGAAATATTTCTCAGAAACCTCTACTTTCAAACGCCGTGCATGTTGTGTGACGTTCACTTCGGTGTACTGTCTCTTTCTCTTTACTTAACCCTATCCGTACGTCGTGTTTTACTATAATATCCATACGACGTGAGGAACTCTGCGCCACCCATTTCCAAAGAGGAAATTTACTCCTTAATCCGATCCGTACGCTTTCAATAGCAGACTGTCAAAATGTTTTTTGAGAAATATTGAAAGTTTCAAAGAGATATTCGTACTAGAAGTATTCTAAAATGTGAAGAATACAACCCGAGGGTACAAAATGACCCCAGAGCGTACAGATAGGGCTTAATTTTCCTTCTGGTATATTATAGCTTCTCTTAGAAATTTTAATGCAGTCCATTTCCTTGCTTTTAATGCGAAAAAAGAAATAAACATCTATCCAGAAAAGATGTCGGGATATTTGCAATTGAAGGAGGTTGGGGTCGCCCGCTGTCACAGATAAGTTGGTGAGAAAATGGCCTGTGAAGTTTTGTGACTTACAAAGCTTAAGTGTTCTTTGAAACTGCAAACTTACATTGTTTATTTGTTTTTTATTTGTTTGTTTGTTTGTTTGTTTGTTTGTTTTTGTTTTCCTTTTCATTAACGTATTTTGGTAAAATCCACACATGTGTTTTTAAATGGAAATAAAAGAGCCAATAAATAAATAGATAAATATACAAATGAATAAAACTGAAACGCATTAAAAATTTGATTTAAAAAATTAATTTAAAAATTGCCTAACAGGCGGAAAAAAACCTTGGTTTCTTCGATTTCATAATTTTGACGAGCGCCTGATTTCACCACGATGCCTCACAAATGACCACTGTTGTTTTGTTTTCCTCCCTCCCTGGGTACAGGCGCTGATGCTGCTGCAGCTGCTGGGGTGGATTTTTCTGCCTGTCTACATCGCGTGTGGGGTAAGTACAGTGTAGCTAGAGAGAGAGAGGGAGATAGAGAGAGAGAGAGAGAGAGAGA
>NW_004798809.1:31932-33847 GCF_000002075.1 Aplysia californica | reverse complement strand
CTAAATCAACCTTCCACAAAATGAAACAGATACTAACAAACATCAATCTGTCACTGGAAACGAGAAAAGGAGTCCTGCAAAGTTACATCGAGCCAATCCTGGCTAAAACAGCACCTGGACATGGATGGCTGGTACCTCTATAAATACATCATTGATGGTCTGGTCGAGCCAATCCTATTCTACGGGTGCAAAGCATGGACAATCAATAAACAGCTGGAAAGAACAATTGTGGCGACAGAATTGTGGTTCATAATACGCATGCTACGTATCCCATGGACAGCTAGAAAAACAAATGAAGAAGTCTTGGTTGAAGCAAATTGTACAAGACAGCTTGTGACGAATATAAGAAAGCGACAGGCAAATTTCTTCGGACACACAAAGCGGAAAGAAGCAGTGGAGAATATTGTAACAACAGCCAAGTTTGATGGAAAGAGAGGCAGAGGCAGACAGAGGGAAAAGATACTGGACAAGATGACAACATGGCTAGGAGCAGCAAGAACAACAGACACCATTGCTGCAAAGCGGGACAGAGTGAAATGGAGTTCCATGATCGCCCACGCCAGTCGGCAAGGCACCGGATGACGATGAAACATGCGCAGAATAGGGCAGGCATTTAGGCTCAAATGAAGAGTAAAACACCTGTCTCTTTATGGTCTAGTACGTGGGCACCCCTTCTCTCCCCCCCCCCACGCACACAAACACACACAATCCCCCACCCTTCATCTTTTTCTCACATTAAATAACGCACTCCATAGGGAACCGGAAACGCGCACGGGAACGTGATCTGGAATATTATAATAATACAAGTCTATGGTAGGAACGAACTTAAGTACACCATTAAAAAACTGGGTCGTAACTTAAATATCCGAAGGAAAAAAAGAAGCCAGTAACTGTTTAAAACACGGCCTGCTGAAAGTGTCTCAGTGGTTCCCATTGGCTAGCCCAGATCGCGGTTCGGAATTATTAATTTCACACAGTGAAAGCAGCTTTGTGGCTGACATAATTTGGGGTCTTTCCCCGCGACGGCCCATCGTTTTCCAAGCCATGTGCAGAGGTAGAGACGCCAGGGTCCGTACCACCACCATCTTTATTGCCTCTCCCACCACCACCACTACCTGCACCAACACTTCCTCTTCCACTATCGACGCCAAAAAGCCTTCGGATATCCCAACGTCCTGGCATGAAATATCCCTCAGAAGCGGAGTCGTTCCTGACAAACACCGAAGGCTTGACACTGGATATGAGGAAGGGCCGTTGCTCCGGGTCCCCCCACAAGTAGGGGATGGTGCTGTGCTGTCTAATGTAGTTAATGCGCATCTCGCTAGTCAGGCTCGGGTACGTCGGCTCTACAGAAATGGACATATGGTCGTCCTCGGGGTCGTCTGCCTTGAAGTACGGGAGCAGGAAGCTGGGGCAACAACGGGCCACCCCGCCAAACGACATTTTGAACTGTCGCCTGGGAAAAGAAGAAAAAGTGTGTGGAGCAGATGAGAAGGGGTTGGGGAAATTTTCTTTGATAATTTTCGACATTGTCAATAACATTTACACCCTTTCAAATGCAGGCCACTTCGGTTCTACTTGTTGGAGCAAATCGGGGCTGTATTGGCTACATACAGTATCCCACCACAAAAGTAACGCGCCTATTTTGTTCACTCATGGGAATCGAACTCGCGTGCTTTGCTTGGAAGGCTATGTGACCAACACACTGTGACACGCACATACACTGAAATACATACTCTGACAAACACACACTATCCCGTAAACACTGATACTTACACACATTTACTGATTCACATATACTGGCCCACAAACTGATGCGCCCCCCCCCACACACACATATACACACATACACACACACATATACACACATACACACACACATACACAGACAGACACACACACACACACACACACA
>NW_004798809.1:29100-31832 GCF_000002075.1 Aplysia californica | reverse complement strand
AGAGAGAGAGAGAGAGAGAGAGAGAGAGAGAGAGAGAGAGAGAGAGAGAGAAAGAGAGAGAAAGAGAGAACCAGGAAATCTATTCCCAATCTTTCCACCTTCTACTGTGCCTGTGTCTGTTATCTGTGTGAGGGTAAAATTGTGCGTGTGTATGTGCCTGTATGTGTGTGAGCGGGTATGCGTGTGTGTGTGTTTGTGTGTGTGTGTGTGTGTGTGTTCGCGCGCGAGTATGCGCGCGTGTGTGTGTGCGTGTGTATGTGTGTGTGCGTGTGTGTGTCTGTGCGCGCGCGCTGATGTGGATGCGTGTGAGTGCATGTGTGCGCACGCACTCGTGTGTGTGTGTGGATGTGTGTGAGCATGCATGCTTGTGTGTGTGTGTGACCTTGTGTATGGGTTTGGGCATATTTGTGAATATATGCATGTGAGCTTGCTTGTGTGTACCATAAAGTGTGAGCGTGCTTGTACAAATGCAGCAGTGCCTGCGTATGTCAATCCAGTTGAAAGAAATGCTTTAGAGCTTCAAAAAACAAAAATGATTCAGAAAGGGCCCTGAAGTCACTTCTACGCACTGAACCTTATTTGGTGGGGTCTTCGAGACAGATAATTCAAACCGACACCGCCTCAGCAAAAAGCAAAATGAAAAAAAAAAACCAAAAAAAAACCCAACCACATCTCAACCTCTAGCAAGCCGAGGAGCTTAATTATTATTACACCGCAGACGCCAGAGGTAAGAAAAAAAAATGAAGGATCTCAAGAAGAGATCACAGAGAGGGTTACTGCTCGGATTACAAAATCGTCTGGTTCGGGGTTAGAACAAAAGGTTAGCTGGAAAAATCGATGGAGGGAAAGAAGGAAGGCTGAGAAACATGCATTAGGTTAGGACACATCAAAGACTGAGAGACGCTCGGTCGTATGAGAGGAAGCGATTAAGAAGATGTGGAGAAAAATCTGGAGGAAAATTGATGAAGGAAATAACCGTAGATGGGGTCGATACACACAGGTGTGCATGCGTGCATAAACACACAGGTTTACACAAACACACACACACACACACACACACACACACACACACACACACACACACACACACACACCTGAGAGCTGGCACGTTTCGAGCGAACAGAAATGGATTGAGTGCCGGTTTGAGAAGGAACAGCCAGAAGACCACCACTTTGCCAGGCGCGGGGATTTTCGCCGGAAACAGGGCCTCGTACACCACGCAGGCGCAGAAGGGTAGCCACGTGATCAGGAAGCTGAAGCACCTGACTATAGTGATGCGGAGCGCCCTCTTCCGGACATAGGCCAGGGTGATCTTGTGTCGGGGGGCAGTGCATTGTTTGGCTACCAGTTCCTGTATGTTCTGGTGGTAGAAACAGTGGGAATGGATGGTCGGCGGGTGTTCTGGTGTGGTTTGCTCCTTCTTTCCTATCAAATATCTGTCGTCCTTATCTCCCCTCCTTCTTTTTCGTGTATGATACTCTCTTGTAACACATAATCTATTCTTCGGCACTTATTTGACCTTATTGTGTTGCAAGTGCCGTAAAACTCGGACTAAAACTTGAAACAGTGGGAGTGGGCGGGTGGTTGGCGGGTGCTCTGGTGTAGCTTGCTGATTCGTGCATTGCGAAATTCGTGCGTAGCAAAAAAAATAATTCTGGGTCCCGCTCATTTTGCTATGTGATTGCTAGATATATATGTTTGATGGTGTGTATGCCTGGATGTTGCATGAATGAATGGATCGATGGCTAGATGGAGGAACGTATGGATGGATGGATGGATGGATGGATGGATAAATGAATGGATGGATGGATGGATAAATGAATGGATGGATGGATGGATGGATGGGTGGATGGATGGATGGATGGATGGATGGATGGGTAAGCATATGTTTGTTTTAAACACAAAAGAAGTAAAAATGAAAAATAACCCAAATATAAAAACAAAACGTGTTGAACAAAAAAAACAAAAAAAACCCACAAAAATCTCCCGCACCTGATGAGAGGGTACCCCGGTATCCTCGTCCACGGGTGGGGTCAGGGACAAAGACGAGTGTGAGATGTGATGGTGGGCCGGCTGTCTGTCCCCGCCAGCGTCAGACGTTGTGAGAGCTGTCTCCTCGGAGGGAGAGTGAGGGGAGTTGATCTTTTCATACGTCACAGCGTTCACGATGACGAGGAAGGCTGGGGGGAGCAGGCACAACAGGCTCTGGGAGGAGATACAGATCAGATCAGATGAGGTGAGGTGAGGGGAGGTGAGGTTAGATGAGGTGAGGTGAGGTGAGGTGATGTGAGATGAGATGAGATGAGATGAGATGAGATAAGGTGAGGTAAGGTCAAATGAGGTGAGGTCAAATGAGATGAGATTAAATGAGAGGAAGATTTTTCGTGTGTGTTTTTTTTTTTTCGTAAATAGAAGCACATCGACACAATAATGGTCATTTAGTGCTGAAGAAAAGTAAGACAGATAGCAGAAACAAAATGAGGGAAAGTAAAGAAGTAGGACATACCACTAGTGGCGCCATTCAACCACCCGTATAAGATAAGATAAGATAAGATAAGATAAGATAAGATAAGATAAGATAAGATAAGATAAGATAAGATAAGATAAGACAAGATGAACTTTACTGATTCAGGAGGGGAATTTGGGGTCGATAAACCAGAAAACCAACATACAAAGATTCAGAATCAACACAGAAATTCATTCAGTAGGTGGAGGGGGGGGGGGAGTGGTGT
>NW_004798809.1:26315-27514 GCF_000002075.1 Aplysia californica | reverse complement strand
GGGGGAGAGAGAGAGGGAGGAGGAGAAGGAGGAGCTGAGTAGGTGGTGGTCTCCTTTTATCAGTGATGTCAAAGTGAGGTAGAGTGTACTTTGTTCAGTGTTTGAGATCATTTACCCATGTCTCATAAAGAGTATACATTTGACAGAAGAGATTTTTGTTAAACAGTATAAATTATAAATGACACAAATATCAATAGCATTTTAAAACCGTTTTATGTTGTTAAACAGAGTTTTCACAATAAATAAGTATTTGTTGAACACGATAATACCCTGTTTTCGTGTGTTAAACATTGTAGATTTGTATCGCTAGGTTGAGTTGGGAAGGGAGGAGAGACTATTTTATTTTAGATGGACAAAGCTAGAACAGTAAAAATGTAAGGTAAAGTTCATCTTTGATGTTATGATTATTACACCTCTCACATATATGGGTGAATTTATTCATTTCCATTGCTATTTAACAAAGCTCCAATGCTGAATGAAAAGAGACAACATATCAACGTTTTTGACAGTCCATGACTCATTTTCATGATCTTTTCCTGCTATCTAACAATGTAAGCTAGACACGTGACCTTACACGTGATTTGACCCCAGACCCAGGCCTCCGTGTCTGACACAAGGAGACTCAGGTACCAGGGCAGCATGACCAACACGGTGGTGGTGACGTCACTGATGGCCAGCTGACAGATGTGGAAGTTGTGGACCTTTGGAAACAGAAAATTTTCAGAACAATAATATTTTGGTTTGTCAGTGTTTTCTCGGGTTTTGGGTGTTTTTTGTTTTGTTAAAGATTATTTCGTTCATTGGGGTTTTTTTCTCCGTATGTGAGGAAGGGGAGAAGGAGGCTGAGGAGGAGGTACGAAGGAAGAAAGCGTACTTTCAGGTTTTTGAGGGGAAGGGGGTGACTAAAACTACTAAAAGACAAAATAATCTATTCAAAATAGAAAAAGAAAACAAAAATCCTAGATATTATTAGCTTTCGCCAGCTGCCTGAAATTCGGAATTGTCTTTTTTTACATTTAGTAAAAAAAAAAAAAAAGTGGTATCACACTAATTTGCAAATATACATTCACCGCGTCCCAGTATTCACCTCATTCGTTGTTATATGACCTTGGAGAGTCAAATCATCAGCTGATTATATTAGATTGATGTCTTTGTTATCAAATGCACAGGTGCTCTGGTGTAGCTTGCTGATTCGTGCA
>NW_004798809.1:24064-25690 GCF_000002075.1 Aplysia californica | reverse complement strand
ACACACACACAAACACACACACACACACACACACACACACACACACACACACACATCACTCCGAACCACAACAACAAAAGAAAAGAAAAAAAGAGAGCATCATAAAAACCATGAGAAACAGACCGCAGTGTCGAGCAGCACAACGAACAAATTTTCCTTGAGTATGTCCAGCCCGTCCTGTTGGTACACGTTGACCACCACGGTATTAGTGTCCACACCAGACAGTCGGGAAATGTATCCGCCATGTGCCCCATGCTCTTCAGAAAGGGGAGGCCCCTTGGTAAACAGCTGGAAATCCCGCCTCATTTCCGAAAACTCACTGTCAGGGGAAGTATTGCAGAGGGTCTGATTGTAGGTTAGATGTTTTTTATTACATCCCTTCATGAGAGAATTGCTTTATAATCTTGCAGTGACTATATATAATAATTATTGATAGTTACTCCAAGCTAATACCCCTACAAGAGGAGCTCCAAGAAATTTTTATTAAAAGACTTTGACACCACAAGGCCAGAAAACGTAAAAGTAAAAGTTTCGTAAGATAAGAGAGTGAATAATACATGTATCTATAATTATCCATCAGAATCGTAACTAGTAATTTTTTAAACAGCTATCGATCTCACTTTTTTTCATGTTGTTTTGCTAGCATGCTGTGGTTCTGTTCATTTTGATTGCTTTTGCTCTGTTCCTATATTTTTTGCATTTCATTTGATCGATTAATGTACATATGAAAGTATTCATTCACACATTCATTTTATCTCATTCTCATAGCTTTAAATACTTTTATTTTTTTAAGGGGGAAAAGGGTGGGGGTGTCAAAAGAAACAATTCCTATCTACTACTAATGTCAGTGAAAAGCAAATACATCCAGAAACTCACTGACATATTGCCTTCATTTTGATAGTCTTTAAAGATGTTGAGCCTATTTTCCACTCTCCAGCTTAACCCTTACTTAAGCTTGATGTGGAATTGAAAACCTTAACCCTAAGCCATCAACAAACAAGGCTTGACCATCTTGCTATCAGTGGGAAAAAAAAGAAGGCGAAAGAGGTCGAGGTAGACCAAGAAAAACGCATTTTAACCAAGCGAACTTGAAGTTTAAGAGATGGGTGACGGGAGAAGACCAACTTTTATGAGAGCATCCGAGCGAAGCAATGTGTGGAAAATTGCCGCAACTCGTCTTGGCCGGAATGTGATTCGGATAAAATGTTTGTTTCGTTTTGTTTTTTATTTGTTACGGGTTTGTTGTTGTTGTTGTTGTTGTTGTTGTTGTTGTTGTTGTTGTTGTTTCTTTGGTTGATTGTTGGGTTTTTTTTGGTTCTTTTCTTTTCTTTTATTTTATTTTTATTTTTATTTTTTTTGGGGGGTAAGATTTGAAATCCTAGTACACTGCAAGGGGTAACTTGTGTAACATTATATTCGGAAGGAGTTGTGCAGAGGGCCAGCCGACCAACAACACACTAAAGTGTTTATCTAGCTGACGATTATATTAAAATGTGTTTATATTGCTGCTCATTTATATTATGCATGTGATTGTAAGCCTATGCGTGTTTCTGTTTGTGTGTGTGTGTTTGTGTGTGTGTGTTTGTGTGTGTGTGTTTGTGTGTGTGTGTTTGTGTGTGTGTGTTT
>NW_004798809.1:15319-22435 GCF_000002075.1 Aplysia californica | reverse complement strand
ACAGACAGACAGACAGACAGACAGACAGACAGACAGACAGACAGACAGACAGACAAAGATTGGTAGATATAGGGAGAGATGGTTAGAAGAAACCGAGAAAGAATACAAACAGAGAGAGTGAGAGAGAGAACGGTAAAAAAAGAAAGAGATCAAAAGATAGTAAGGCAATCTAAGGAAGAATAACCTGTAAACGATCACCCACTATTAGACCGCACATTGTGTCCTGCTCAGCGACCTTACTGTGATGAAGATGAAAGAGCCATAATAATAATAATATCATTTGTATAACGCAAATCCCCGCTCAACAGCAAGCTCTATGCTCTTCACAACATATACTATTACCCCAGCAGACCTGAGAGCATTCTGAAACAACCTCAACTTCCTGGGAAGCATACAGTGCAAGCAGCCATTTATAGGCTTTAAAACAATACATGTTACATACTGACAAGATCTTTCGCTGTCTATGGCTGGGTACCCATTCCCACCTGGGTGAAGTGAGGAAAATTCGTTCAGTGCCTTTCCCAAGGATACAACGTCGGGCCCGCGGCTCCAACCCCCGAACCCGCAACCTCACGATTACGAGTCCGGTAGCTTAACCACTTGGCCACCGACATACTACCCCACCTATAACAAACATCACCCTTTCACATGTTATTGTCTCTTCTTCTACAGGTGTGCACAATGCCAGAGTATCTGAGTAAAAGGTTTGGCGGTAATAGACTGCGGGCTTACTTCGCCTTCCTCTCCCTGGTCCTCTATATCTTCACCAAATGTTCGGTGAGTAGGATACACTCTGTCTGTGTTCTTAATAATGCTGAGCTTCTTTTTATATTGGAATTGTACCCAGCGCAGTATTACTGAATTGTCACTGCATACACTTAGTATATGTGTGTTATAATATATATTACATAAAATAACAGGCTTCTATTTTTCAGGACTGGACCATACAAATGAATATTATATGAATGTATTTGTGCTCACAATACGTATAATATTATATCATATTTGGCATATCAATATTTTCTGAGAATATTTGGCGCTCATATGACCTTATGCATCTTTTGAGCGCCGTAAAACCTCTACTAAAACAAATGAGAAGATTTGAACAGCTCTCACTGACAGTAAGTAGAGTGTGTCTTCATTGTTCTTTAGACATATCTTCTTTCAAAAATTGACTATACTATGTGTGTGTGGGCCCACGCGTGCGTGCATATGTGTGTGTTGCGTGCATATGTGTGTGCGTGTGTGTGTGCGTGCGCGCGCGCGCGTGTGTGTGTGTGGGTGATTCTGTGTGTGTGGGTGATTCTGTGTGTGCATACATCGGTTTACACACATGTAAGTCTGCATCAGCACGCATACGTATTAATTGTGTATTATGATGTGTGTGTGTGTTTAATACGTGTGTGTGTGTGTGCGTGTGTTGTGTGTGTGTGTGTGTGTGTTTGTATGCGCGCATGTGCGTGCGCGTGTGCGTGTGCGTGTGCGTGCGTGCGTGCGTGCGTGCGTCCGTGCATCCGTGCGTGCGTGGGTGCGTGCGTGCGTGCGTGCGTGCGTGCGTGCATGCGTGCTTAAACCAAACTGCCGTCTTCCACGCACAATACAAGCTGGTTAACCTCTCGACCCCGGACTGAGGCCGGTGCAAGGACCTTAGAATAAAGTAAATAATTTCTATTTATAACCTTCTTGAATTTTGGTGAAATCTGCGCCATGTCATATTGCATGGGGGCTCTCGTGGCCTAGAGGTTAAGGTGTTCGCCTCTCATTCAAAGGTTCCAGGTTCGAATCCAGGTAGTGATGGAACAATTTTTTTTCTCAAAAAGTTGTCTCCTTTCACCTCCTTTCCCATTCTCTAGCAATAATCTGTTGTCTGCTTTCGTCTCCACTTTCTGCCCCCGCCTTCCTTTGCCCCCTTCTATGGGCTCCTTACTCTTTCTTGCAGCCTTTCTACTGCTACCCCTTGGCTCCTTCTTCCTGCTGTCTTTCAGCCACATCCCTGGTCTTCTGGACAGATAAATCTACACATAGCCTTCTCTGAAAAAGGTGCAAAATATCGGAGGTCCCGTGTGCTAGTTGCGCACCTTAAATTAATATCCCTTGATGTTCTAAAATCGATAAGAGTAGGCTTCATCCGCCTCCCGGGCAAAATTCAAAAAGTCCCTACCTACTGAAAATGTTTGGTGTGTCCTGCGCGCTCATATGACCTTATGCAGTTGTGTGTGAGCGCAGTAAAACATTTACCACAAAAAGGAAAATTATATTGAGTCATTTCGCCCCCCATCCACAGGGAGACTTGTACACCGGCGCCCTGTTCATCCAGCAGTCTCTCCACTGGGACCTGTACGTGTCCATCGTCATACTCATCGTTATCACTGCACTGCTCACCCTCACAGGTAATGATGAGAATGATGATACTACTACTACTACTACTACTACTACTACTACTACTACTACTACTACTACTACTACTACTACTGCTGCTGCTGCTGCTGCTGCTGCTGCTGCTGCTGTTGCTGTTGCTGCTTCTGCTGCTGCTCCTGCTGCTTGCTGCTCCTGCTGCTACTCTTACTACTACTACTACTACTACTACTACTACTACTACTACTACTACTGCTGCTGCTGCTGCTACTACTATTACTACTACTACTACTACTATTATTATTAATTTTAATATTAAAATTAATAATAATAATAATAATAATAATAATAATAATAATAATGATGATGATAATGATTATGACTATGATAAGAATGATAATAATAATAATGTAATAATAATAATAACAATATCTTGAATTGAAGTTCAGATATTTGCAATTGAAGGACGTGGGGGTCTCCTGGTTTTTGAGGTTATATTTAGGGAGAAAATGCCCGCCAAAGTTTTGTGACTTCCAAAGCTTGAATATCATTGTAAAGTGCTAAAGTAATTTTATTTGCGCA
The DNA here is from genome assembly GCF_000002075.1 of Aplysia californica. Classification (NCBI taxonomy): domain Eukaryota; kingdom Metazoa; phylum Mollusca; class Gastropoda; order Aplysiida; family Aplysiidae; genus Aplysia; species Aplysia californica. Next base: position 19,498 of record NW_004798809.1, on the reverse strand, counting down.
TTTACCGACGTTTTCACAGAAATATGTTTTCAGATTGACGGAACAGGTGTTGAATGTTGAGAACCCCCCGCCAAAAAAAATAAAATAAATAAATAAATAGAATAATTTTTTAAAAATCGGTTAAAAACTACCCAACGGGCAGAAAAGTCTCGATATCTTCGATTTAACTTTTTGGACGAGCTTCTGATTTTACAGCACATTTGTCTGTTCTCCTCAGGTGGGCTGACAGCTGTCATTTATACCGACACTCTACAGGCTGTGCTGATGGTGGGAGGTGCATTGTACCTTATGGCCAGAGGTATTTGCCAGTCACAGAGATTGCTTTTTAAAGTCTGTTATATGTAATTACAAAAATAAAGATATCTGTCTGTCTGTCTGTCTGTCTGCCTGCTTATCTATCTATCTATCTATCTATCTATCTATCTATCTATCTATCTATCTATCTATCGATCTATCTATCTATCGATCTATCTATCGATCTATCTATCTATCTATCTATCCATCTATCTATCTATCTATCTATCTATCTATCTATCTATCCATCTATCTATCTATCTATCTATCTATCTTAGGACTGCTGAAAGGACCATTTAGATGTTACCTATTGGTCAACTTGGATAAGCATTGGGAGGGACATGACGTGGCAGAGTCTTACACTAACTCTCTATACTCACTCTCTCCCTATACAGTCACTGTCAGGTACACAAAATGGAGAGCAGTCAACGACACGTTTGTCTGTCCCTGACCACCTTCTCCAATTTGGGCACATCCAGGCCCTGGGTGATTGCCTCATCCTTAATTGGTCGCTTCTAAAGACAAGCGGGCTAACCCAGATTTCGGGGATTTCCAGAAATCTTGACCTATACCAAAAGCGGGCACTGTCCTACCTATAGGAGAAGTTTGGTTTCATTGGTGTGTATATTTATTTAGTTAAAGAGAAAACTCTCCTTGCCTTTTAAAGAAACTGAACGAGGGGAAAAAACCATACCTTCGATTTTCTCAAAACAGCGTTTTTCGGGAATGCCCCCTTGTGCTTAAAAGCGACCGATTGTGCCTCTGTGGCCTTCAGGTCTTACACGGGAATCAAAATCAGATCTTCTGTGTGCGATGGCAAAGTGCCTAAATGCTGCAACACAGACCCCGGTGTATTTTTATCGTCTTGGTGTCTCAGTGTCGTTGATGATATTGTCACGGTAGTCACCGTATTGTACCTTACTCTTTTTTATTCACGGGACGTAAGCGCCCCGTATGCCATGGGCTCTTGGTTAATGTTACTCACTTCGGGGATCTACATAAAAAGTCAGACACTACACCCGGGCTAATTATTAGAATGCTTGCTGTCGTGTGTGTTCGTCTCTCAAGTTTTACAGTCGTGTGTGTAGACTAACATTACAGATATCAGAGACGGTACTTATAATCACGGATGAAATAATAGAAACCAGTACTTTTCGTTATATAACACAACTGGCTGCGTCAATTGGGTCACTCGTCCGTTTAACGTTCAAGCTCCAGTGTATATTCGGACACGTGTGTCCTTCTACTCTAGCATGAATGCGAGCACCGTACATTGTGGGTCTTTTTCTTTTTGAGAATGACGAGCTTCTTTTTTTGTTTTTGGACCAATGCATCTTTGAGAACATACAATATCCCACCCAGCCAGGCCATCAAACTTGCTAGAGACAGGGAGCTCTTTCTCCCCTCGACGCCCTAGAGGTACAAGAGGACGGATAAAATAAACTAAGTAAGCATTGTGACCTTATGCAGTTGCAAGCGCCGTAAAACCCCTTACTAAACTACTACTAAAGAGGTATAATAGAGGACGGATAGAGTAAAGTAAGTAAGTATCTTTGCAGTTTGCATAATAATTGCATAATAATAGCTGTGACCGTGAAATGCGCGATCGGCGTTGGAGGGTGCTGAAAACCAATATCTACTGAAAATGACCCAAGGGTGGCCAGGGCTGAGGCTCCACAGGATTGTGTCCACGTCTGAATAGTCACACCGCTATTTAAGTGTTCCCGCGGGTGGTTGGCGGGTGCTCTGTTGTGGTTTGCTCCTTCTTTCCTGTGAAAAAGCTATTGTCCTTATCTCCCGTCCTCCTATTTTGTGTTTGTTACTCTCAAGTAACACCTCTAATCTTCGGCACTTATATGACCTTACTGTGGTGCAAGTGCCGTAAAACTCTTCCTAAAAATAACCCCAAAAAACTGTCCTCAGGTTTTGCCGAAGTGGGCGGGTTCTCAGGCCTCCTGGAGCGCTACCCCCAGGCCGTGCCCACCAACGTCACCGCCATTGTCCCCAACACAACGTGCCACCACCCCGACAAGATGGCTTTCCGTATGTTGAGGTTAGTGTGGGGTTCAAACCTCGGCGTACTGCCTCATCTAAAGTATGATCTCGTAGTTTCACGTGAAAAATAATAGGCTGGTATTTAAAGTATGTTGTTGTTGTTGTTGTTGTTGTTGCTCTTGTTGTTGTTGTGTTTATTGTTGAATATGTTGTATCATATTTGATGAGTTTATGCATTGACTTTCATAGTGTGCTTTTGCTATTGCTTTCAATGCAATTAGAAAAATATAAAGCATGAGTTAATTCTTTTTTTGAAAAAAGAAAAAAAAATCTCCTCATCAAGCGGACAATTTGAGGAAAAAAATGTCCAGCCTAAACAAAGTAAAACAAGAGAATTTCGGAAAGGCAATTTTAAAAATCATATTTACTTAACATTATAATTTATTTTATTGTGACCCTCCATCCCCACCCCCTTTTTCCATCCCCATCCCCACCTAACCCAACCCGCCATACCCGTCCCCCCCCCCTCAAACCGCCCAACTGGCCGTTGCCTCCCGGCGACTCAGAGACGTAGACGACGACTACATGCCCTGGCTGGGCTTCCTCCTGGGCCAGACGCCGGGGTCTATCTGGTACTGGTGCACGGACCAGGTGCTGTTCCAATCTCCATAAAGGACAATGTTCGATTTGCTTTGTAATTCTTTTTTAATGTTACATTGTTGTTGTTGTTGTTGGGTGGTTTTTTTTGGTGGGTTTTTTTGGTTTTTTTGTTGTTGATTTTGGGTGGGGATTGGGGTTGCAAAAACTTTTTTTTAGTTTCATTTACGGTTACATCGACCTTATTTATTTATTTATTTATTTATTTTTTTATTTTTTTATTTTATTTTTTTTGGATTAATTAATTACTTTCTTAAAGTAGATATGTTACTTATATTATCATTTAGAAGACGGCCTGTGACTCTGCCTATCAGAGCCAATCCAGATTGAGTGGGATACAATATCTGAGAAAAAATAAAGAAAGAAAGAAACGGAAATACTCTATATAGATTCTACCCTCACAAGAATCGAAATCAGGTCTTCTGTGTACGACGGCAAACTGCCTAACCGCTACAGCACAGATGCCTGTGTATTTATATTTTTTGAATGTTTCAGTGTAGTTGTTCCTACAAATACGTCACTAGTCCGTTTATGAACTTTAAAATTTGAACATTTCATTGCACCATACATCAGAATTGTAGGCTTTGCAGAGTAAAGCGATCTCTACACCTAAAGGTAGTACAACTGATAAACGGGCGTCTGTGGCGTAGCGGTTAAGCACTTCGCTGCAGTCAAAAATTAATAATAATTCAGAATAAAACCCTTTATACTTTTTTACACTGACAATTTAAAAAACGTATCCCAGGTATAACAATAATCATATATGTAGCACGTTCCAGATAAAGTATATTATCAGAAATGTTCATGCAAAATGACGCGGAGTAGTATAATACCTAGCAACTGATTCTTGTGAACAGGAAGAATGTTTTATGCCTGTCTATAACCTATTGACCCTTTCCACAGGTCATAGTTCAAAGAGCACTGGCCGCCCGGTCGATCTCGCACGCGCAGGGAGCGACACTGATGGCGGGCTTCATCAAAGTGTTGCCGCTCTTTGTGATGGTCATGCCAGGGATGGTGAGCAGGGTGCTTTACCCGAGTGAGTAGTAGCAACAATCGAGACTTACCTGTAAGTTGATTGTTTCTGATTTTGACCATCTGTCGTCAGGCCCTCCCGTGGTTATATGGGGAGTTGTTGCTAGTGCTGAGTGAATGTTCATACCAACGTGCACACACGTACAGACGCGTACACACACGTACACACACACACACACACACACACACACACACACA
>NW_004798809.1:10619-12526 GCF_000002075.1 Aplysia californica | reverse complement strand
CCTACCAACGAAAAAGTATTAGGTGTGTCCCGCGCGCTCATATGACCTTATGCAGTTGCGAGCGCCGTAAAACCCTATACTAAACAAACAAACAATAAGATTGAACCCCGCTATGTAGTAGCGCTTTTATTAAATGGTGTTTTAAACAGTTATCACAAACCTCAAGCAGGTGCATAAATATGTTATATAACTTCTCGGCTAATCTTTTACTTATCGGACTGGTATTGTGGCAATTTTCAGAGGTCTGGGTCTTTAGACCTATTCATGAGTTTGTCTCTCAAAGTAATCTTCAGTAATATGGTGTCCTTGCAAAAAATCGTTTAGAGATAAACAATAGAGTATAAATGAACATTATGTGGTGGTCTGCGAAAAAATGGTCAGAAAGCGCACAGTCATAAACCAAGATACAGCCCAAAAACCAGAAAATATGTTGATTCTGGGTTTTTTTCAAATTTGTTTAAATTGAATTAGAAGACTAACCAATTTCATGTCCTTCATCCTTTTCTCCATCTAAAAAAAATTGTATTAACAATGCACTGTTATGCAACTAACGCGTTTCTTAAGCTACTTGCTGAGGTAGACCTACCCATCTCGACATTCACGGCCCGAGCAGAGAAAAAAAGTACCTGTATAAACAACTCCAAATACCTCGAGTCGGTGTTAGATTTCCGAACAAATAACAAGCAATGTTGTTTAAAAAATTTATTTAGGCTAAGAATTACGAAGAAAGACAACTTTGTGGACGAATGCAGCGCAAACTAAACAGTCGTTTAAAAAAAATAAAAGGCAGTAAATATATCGACAACGGTTACTTTGTGGACGATAAATGTAGAGCAAACGAAAAAATGCTCTTCTTCTACTTGGTGCGGTCTGACCCTACCCCTAATGTCAATGAACTGCAGACAGGTGACGTGATTCTCCATACAATATTTGCATTATACGGACATTTCTTGTTTCTTTTTTTTTTGTTTCTTTCTTTTGTTTCTTTCTTTCTTTCTTATAAAAAAAGGGGGGAGGGGATTGTATCCGTGACATGTTTCTGAAATGCTTGCATGATCAAGTAAAAAAAACATTTAATTGGCTATAACCCAATTAGAAGCAGTTTAGGCAACTCGAATGACAACGTTTAATATGGATTAATTGTTCTCCTGGTAGGTTACCTTGACTGAAAGGTTCTTGCCTTTGTTGAAAGCAGGAGAAGTGTAGAAAAGTCAGATGATAAGAAAGTACAAATTTTATGTTTTTACCCCTTGGGCTTTATTTAAGCCTTTACTTGCTTTGGGGTTTACAAAAAAATTCCACCTCAAGAATCATTCACTCTGGGGCTCATGAGTGTCCCCATCGATCTACACTTGCGGCTCATCCCCGTCCGCTTTTTCTTTCATACCCCTCCCTCCTCCCCTCCTCTCCCCCTCCTCCCCCCTCTCCCCCAATCGCATACACATAGTATGGTTTTCGGTCTTTCTCGTTCGTTCCAAGTACAAATGCTTTTGATATTGATTTTTATTTCATTTCGTTCACTCCTGACCTGTGTTCTCTTACACAGTTTTCTGCTTGGCTCTGTGACGTCTTCACAAACGGCAATCACGAATAATTGATTTGTGTGGTTGCTTTAAAACATTTGCCCCGAACTCTTTTTTTAGCGGACACCCCGCACCCCTCTTTTTATTTTTGCAAGACGATGATTGGCTGGCATAAAATGTAAAGCAATAGCACAACACATATAACAACAACTGAAGGTCCAAAATACGAGTTGATTAAAAAAAACAACAACTATAAAGTATACAAGGTAGTCATCGCTCCAAAATAAGAGTTCTGTTTTGTAAAGTGATTTACGGCGCTCGCAACTGCATAGGTCATATGAGAGCGCGGGACACACCTAATATTTTTAGTTGGTAGGAAATTTT
>NW_004798809.1:7710-8782 GCF_000002075.1 Aplysia californica | reverse complement strand
GTGGGGGCGGGGGTGGCACTGATGGGAGAAAGGGAGAGAGGAATTTTAAGGACAGGATGGCCAATTCGTTTGGGAACTGGGAAAGGATCGGTGATCGTTATTGCTGTATCTGCCCTTCTTGATAAGTCATGTTTTTATTTTAAATTAAAAAATAACATTTCAGGGTGCTTTTTGGTCATTGATGCTGGCGCTGCTCACAGGCGTTGTGCGGCTGTTCTCCGTGCTGATCCTGAAAGGCGAGGAGTACTGCGGCTCTAAGGACGAGTACCCAGAGCCGCCCATCCTCAGCGACTTCCATTACATGTACTTCGCCATGTTCATCACTCTCATGACTGCTGCAGCTGCTATACTCATCTCTCTTGCCACTGGGAAACCCGATAAAAAATTGGTAAGTGAAATTATTGTGACATAGACTGACTTGTAAAATCATAATTATATCGTTATTTTACTTCTACTTTTTCTTTTTCTAAACTGTTTCCTTCTTCTGGTATCCTTAGGATGTCGAGGGGAGGTGCAGGTATCGGTCTTGTGCTAGTTGTGTGGCGTCTGTGATAGATATGTTAATGTTATGTTGTTCCAGGACCTTTTTAACCACATTCAGCCAGATCTTTCTTGGTCTTCCTCTTGATTTGAAGCCAAGGTTTACGGGTGTGATTTACGGGTATAATAATGATATCATGCCAATCGAATCTGTTTGGTACTAAATTGAGATAAAGGAAGAAAGGATTGCAGAAATGTATCAGTTACAGTACAAGGGGTTTAAATGGTCTAGAAGATAACAACTAAAATTGGGAGAATGTGAGGGGGTGCAGAGGAGGAAACAGAGCAAGAGAAGAGTAGGAGGAAAAGACAGAGGAGGATGAGGAAAGGAGAAGGAGACGGGTGAGAAAGGGGACAAGAAAAAAATACGAAGAGGAAGATACGAAGGAAGGCGATCAAATTATTTTGTTTATTCTTTCTCTCTCTCTTTCTCTCCCAGAGAGCACAGGCCATCAACAGCATTACTCCAGCGAAGCCTGTCCTGAGCATCCTTTTCTATCTGTTTTCCATGATGTCCCCGCTTTTTCCATTT
>NW_004798809.1:6652-7610 GCF_000002075.1 Aplysia californica | reverse complement strand
CTGATGATGCTTGTCAGGGGTCTCCTCATGGTGTGTCCAATCCATTTCCATTTCTTCACCTGCATGTCTTCCTTTACTGGCCTTTGGCTTGTTCTTTCCCACAGTTGAGCATTAGTGACTCTATCGTACCACTTGATCCCCACTATCCTTCGTAGGCATCCAGTAGAACAGTCTTCACGTTTGTTTTGAAGATCCTCAGCTTGGTGTTCAATCCCAGTTCCTTAGACATTCATATATTCCTGAGAATGATGAATGCTGCTCTTGCCTTTTGGATTCTGACCTTGATGTCTTCGTCTGTTCCCCCTGCCTTGTTGATTACACTTCCCAGGTAGGTGAAAGGATCAACACCCGCCAATGGTGCCCCTTGCAGTGTGATAGGAACATCGGCTGCATTCATTCGTAGAACTTTCGTTTTATCCATATGAATATGGAGTCCAACACTACAGGAGAAGGTCCTGAGGTGATCTGTTTTCTGTTGCATCTGGGCTCGACTGTTTCTTTCTTTAATTTTCTTTAATTCTTTCTTCCGTTCTTTTATTCTTTCTTTCTTTAATTCTTTCTTTAATTCTTTTTTCCTTTCTTTTATTCTTTTATTCTTTCTTTCTTTCTTTCTTTCACTCATTCACTCTCTCTTTCTGACCCTTTCAGTTGTTCCGAACTACGTACTGGACCCGGCATCAGACGGGACATGTCCAGACAGAGGAAATGGACGACATCGAGATGTCTTACGACGTCACTTCCGACAACAATGTGAAGGACGGGACGGGTGAGATCATATTATATTATCTTTTTTAAAATTCCATTACGTTTTGTTTCTTTTTGTTTCGCACAAGCAAGAATGGGTGGTTGAGGGGAGCCACTGGTAGGTCCTGCCTACTTATTTACTTTTCTTGCTCTGTTGCTTCTGTCTGTCTGTCTGTCTGTCTGTCTGTCTGTCTGTCTGTCTGTCTGTCTGTCT
>NW_004798809.1:4037-6220 GCF_000002075.1 Aplysia californica | reverse complement strand
CAACAAGGGAGACGGTGGCCCTGGCGAAGACCACGCTCTTCGGGGCTCCAAACATTTCGAACGGATAGGCTACCACACACACAACAACAACAACATCAACATCAACAACAACAACAACATATGTTAGTTTAATATCCCGGCAACGACAGACACACGCGGAACATTCTGATGGCTTTGTTTCTCCGCTTTCTTAGGTAACAATGTAACAATAATTAAATGTTATTGCGGCATTTGGTAAGCACAGATCCAAACTTCATAAAAACACAAAGAATAGAAGAAAAAAAACTGCTACGTGGTCGGAAGAAAATACCAGTTCTCTATTTTTTTAACGATGGTGCTGTGGACACTAATTTAAGCACCAATATAAATATTGTTTCTTTTAACTTTACGGACAAGCTTAACCTTCTTTTTAGAGTACCAATTATTTCACACGTGAAAGGAAAAGCGTAAAGACTAAACAGACTAGATTGTTTTACACAAACAATTAATTAGTGGAACCTTTTTTCGATTCTCCAGTTTATTACTTACAACATTCTGAATACCTTCCCCAGTGTACAGTACAAATGGCGTATGGACAACGGGACATGAACGTAACTTGATGGTCAAACTTGGCCTACTTTTTATCGTACCTAGTATTACTCTCGTGATAGAAAAAGCGTAAAGTCTCAAAAGACTAGACTTTTTACACCATCAGTAGGTGGAACTAAATTTTTCTTTTGGATCCCCAGTTTGTTACTTAACAACTTTTCTGGATACCTTCCCCAGTAAACAGCACAAATGGCGTATGGGCAACGGGAGATGGACATAACTTGATGGTCGAACTTGGCCTACTTTTTAGGGTGCTATAATTTTTACTCACGTGAAATGAAAAGTCTAGAGTCTAAAAAAAAGACAAGATTTGTTTTTTACACAATCAATAAATGGAACCGTTGTTGTTGTTTTTTTTATCGCTAGTTTCTTACAACCTACTTACAACTTTTCTTAATACCTTCCCCAATGGACTGCACAAATGGCGTATAGACAACGGGAGATGGACATAACTTGATGGCCAAACGTGGCTACTTTTTAGAGTAATAATATAACTCACTTGACAGAGGAAAAGCGTAAAGACCCAATAACTAGAATTTTTTGACACAATCAGTAAGTGGAACCGTTGCTTTTTGTTTTTACTTTTTTATTTCAGTCGCCAGTTTATTACTTATATTTTTTCTAACTACCTTCCCCAGTGGACTGCACAAATGGCGTATAGTCAAGGGCAGACGGACATAACTTGAAAACCAAATAATTTGGCTTGCTTTTTAGAGTACTAATATAACTCACGTGACTGGAAAAGCGTAAAGACTCAAAGACTAGAATTTATTTTTTTAGAACACAATCAATTAGTGGAACCATTGCTATTTTGCTGCTTTTTATCGCCAGTTTATTACTTACACATTTTCTAACAACCTTCCCCAATGGACAGTAAAAAGGGCGTATAGACAACGAGAGATAGACATAACTTGATGGTCCAACTTGGCCTACTTTTTTGGGTGCTAATTATTACTCACGTGAAATGACTAGCCTTTTTACACATCAATATGTAGAACTTTTTTATTTTTATTTCCAGTTTATTACTTACACATTTTCTAACTACTTTCCTCAGTGAACAGCACAAATGGCGTATTGTCAACGGGAGATGGACATAGCTTGATGATCTAACTTGGCCTACTTTTAAGGGTGCTAATTATTACTCTCGTGAAAAAAAGCGTGAAGTCTCAAAAGACTAGCCTTTTTACACAATCAATAAGTGGAACCTTTTTTACTTTTATTGCCAGTTTGTTACTTACAACTTTTCTGGATACCATCCAGAGTGAACAGAACAAATGGCGTGTGGACAACGGGAAATTAACATAATTTGATGGCCAAACTTAGCCTTCTCTTTAGGGTACCTAGTTTTACTAAGCGAAAAGACTCAAAAGACTAGATTTTTTAACTCAATCAATAAGTGATAATAATAATAATAATTGCATTTATATAGCGCATATCCATGCTCAAGAGCTTGCTCTATGCGCTTTACAACTATTATTACCCCAGCAGACCCTCTGAGAACACTCAGAAACATTATCAGTTTCCGCAGAAGCATACAGTGCAAGCTGCGGATTTCACGCGCTCAAACACTATCAAACTGACAAGATCTTTCGCTG
>NW_004798809.1:2956-3818 GCF_000002075.1 Aplysia californica | reverse complement strand
AAGGACACAATGACGGGCCCCTGACGGGATTCGAACCCACGACCTTACGGTTGCGAGTCCGAGAGCCTAACCACTAGGCCACCGACGCCAGTGGAACCTTTTTGTTGTTGTTGTTGTTGTTGTTGTTGTTTTTTATCGCCAGTTTACTACTTACAACTTTTGTAACTACCTTCCCCAGTGGACAGCACAAATGGAGTATGGACAACGGGAGACGGACATAACGGCACAGCGGAGACAGGCAACACGGAGCTGGGCGCGGACCAGAGAGCTGGCAAACTGGTCTTACGTGAGCCTCCTGCTGGTGATGCGGAGGAGCCCGGTATAGTCACCAGTGAGTGTTTTATTTGATGTTTTTAATTTAGGAATTTCACGCCCTCATCGACACAATTAACTCTTTGAGGACGCACATTTTATTTATTCGATAACAGTTAAAAACGTACTGATTCGAGGCACTAAAGTGATTGGGTTATTTGTACACATTTTTCAATTCACTTTTTAAAAATCTGAAACCTTAGAAGACGTACAATAACTTGCAAACTATGCAACACACCAAATTCAACTGTCCCACAACACGACATTAATTGGTCTGCTATCGGGTATGTGTCCGCTGCGTCATTAAAGAGTTAAGATCAGTTAGGAGGTGGCCTTCCTGTCTGTCAGGACCAACCCGGTCTGCGAGGAATATTTCGTCCCAGCAGAAAGATCCAGATACTAGATTTAAAAATATCCCTACTCGGGAATTGAACTCAGTCCTTCTGCATATCATCATATCATCATCCTCATCATCATGATGATGATCTTCATTATTGTTATTATTATTATTATTATTATTATTATTATTATTATTATTATTATTATTATT
>NW_004798809.1:0-1966 GCF_000002075.1 Aplysia californica | reverse complement strand
CCCCAACACACACTGTCACACATGCACACCTTTGTGAAAACGAGACTTGTTTACATTGTTTTATCTTAAGTTTTTCGAAGTCTTTTCTTTAAATTTGGTCATAATATTTTCTGTTGTAATATCTTGAATCTTTACTTCAGAGGCTATTTACCACCGTATGTGGTATAGCGGTAACGTCCTTCGTAATCACGCGCAAAAGACGCGAGTTCGACTCCAGAGCAGGGAGAATTTTTAATCGAATTTGGCATTGTGTCGTGTCTACTAAATTGGCGGATCGGTTCTCTGATACAAACGGATCGTCAGACCCACAGCTTTGAAAGCAAACGTATTTGTGAGGCAGCGTGGTGGAATCAGGCTCCCGTCAAAACAATCAAAGAGATTGGATTTTTCCGCAGGTTTGTGAATTTTTATCACATTTTTGTTTTTTGGCTCAACACCTTTCATGCCCATTAAAGAATTTATTTCCGTGTTGATTTTTCTGAAAAATGTTGATTAAAGGCACAAAAAATGTAAGTTTTCAGTTACCACGGACTCTTAAGCTAAGGAAATAACTAATCTTTGGCGGCCATTTTCTCACTAATTTTACCTCTGAAAACAGGTAACCCCCACCTCCTTCTTAATATCTCGAATTGTATTCAAGATAAATGGATATTTTTTTTCATCCAAATAAAGAAAAGTGAACAAGCTTTAAGATGATACCAGTAACTCTACAGGCAACGAAATCGACGAGAGCCTGATTCCACCATGCTACCTCACATTTGTTTTTCAGGTCGCGAGTTGGGGGATCGGTTTGTGCTACGATGGTCGTCGCTTTGAGCCCTCAGTCTGGCTAGTGCTAGTTCTTCCTTCTACAAACCGAACCAAATTGAACCTTTCGTGCCAATGGGCATGGTAATAAAGCAGAAACGACCCTGTTTTTTTAGTCGGAAGGAGATAAAATTCGGTCTGTTTGTTACCGGTGTGCGTGAACACAGAGCGGGAATACCAGAGCATGAAATATTGTTTTTAGTTTCTAAAATTAAATCCAAGCCGTTTGGCCCGAACAGAGAGTGTCAGAGGGACCTCCTACTTGGTCTAAATCTGTCGATGGGGACGTAAAAAACACATACAATACCATTTCTACTTTGTTTTATTCCTTCCTTCACAGCCGGTTTCATACAAATTGGACTGTTGTTATGCTTGCTTGTGTTACTTATGAATGGTTTTGTTTATGTATTTGAGAGCGCTATCAATCAAGGTTAGAAAATTATTTTCCTTTCTTATTGATGTGCTGTGTGTAATGTTGTGAAATTGCCCTAAGGACAGACTCATTTTGATACTTATTAAGATCTTATAGTGATATTCTGTTCCTGTATGTTTAAAAGCTTTATAAAGGCTTACAATATAATCTTATACGTTTCATGTAAGAAATCACTCAATAAACACTAAAGACAACTTCTTCTGGTTCTTATTTTTTACACATTTGTCATGGGTGTTGTGTTGCGAGTGCTCTGGAGTTGTTTGCTCCTTCTTCTCTATCAAACATCTATAACCTTATCTCTCCTCTGTAATTGTGTTTGCTACGTTCTTGTAACACCTCTAATCTTCAGCACTTATATGACTTTATTGTGTTGCAAGTGCAGTAAAACGTTTACTTAAACTAAACCTCATTTGCATCTTTCTGATATTCCAGAACAAGAGGAGAATAATTAATTCCCTTTAAAGGCCAGGTGCACTTTCGAAATGACTTGAAATTTTGTGTTTCATTAACCACCCAATCATTTTTAATCCCTAAATTAGGCGGGCAATTAGGATAGAAATAGTCACCTGAATCATCATCATCATCATCATCATCATCATCATCATCATCATCATCATCATCATCATCATCATCATCATCATCATCATCATCAAAATCCTCATCGAGCGTCTTGACGGTCATAATTGGTCGCTTTTAAGGACAGCGGGCTAACCCAGATTTGGGGGG
>NW_004798808.1:88985-89889 GCF_000002075.1 Aplysia californica | reverse complement strand
GATAGGGCAGACAGATACGACAGACAGACAACAGATATGTTATAGAGACAAACAGACAGACAGACAGACAGACAGACAACAGATATGTTATAGAGACAAACAGACAGACAGACAGACAGACAGACAGACAACAGATATGTTATAGAGACAAACAGACAGACAGACAACAGATAAGTTGCAGAGACAGATAGGACAGACAGACCTATTAGACAAATGCGACAGACGTGTAAGACAGACAGGACATTCCTCCTGGCATGTGAGGCTGGCCCGCACGCTGCCACAGAGCGCCTGGATTGTCCTCCATGTTGTAGTTAAGTGACCCAAACATTCGTGTGGATCTCTTCACCTCCTCACCCCGACATGTGCTCTCACGGCATTCTCTACCACTAAGGAACCAAGTGACTCTGGACTCTTATGTATAGATCTAGTACAGTAAAACAGTTTGTGGCGCAACTTATCCTCAAATATCTTTATAAGGGGAGAATCAATGTCACCCATATTTTGTACAGCAGTTTGTCTCAATTTGCCTTAACTTAATCATATTTTTCCACAACAATTGCGGCTAGATTAAAAAACTTTTCTTCATAAATTTATATAAAATACTAGAAACCTCCTTCACGCGGAAAACAGAATTGTTCACAGCACTTCCCGCTCCTCACACACATTTTGTATACGGATGTGGGTTACGTCACAGCTCGCCAATGACACTTTATAGTGGCAAAACTAGATCTAGATTCTAGTTACAAGAAATTCCAAGATGTGAGATAGCAGGATACGCTACAGCAAAGCGACAAATATACACATTTTATTTGAATCGGAGCTGGAGCTGAGAGAAAGTAGGTGTTCGTAAGGCTCATCGATAGCGCTGGCGGTGGTAAGATAAAAAATATATTATATAGATCTA
>NW_004798808.1:81353-84064 GCF_000002075.1 Aplysia californica | reverse complement strand
CTTCTCCTTTTCCTTCTTCTCCTTCTCCTTCTTCTTCTCCTTCTCCTCCTTCTCCTCCTTCTCCTTCTTCTTCTCCTTCTCCTCCTTCTCCTTCTCCTTCTTCTTCTTCTTCTTCTTCTTCTTCTTCTTCTTCTTCTTCTTCTTCTTCTTCTTCTTCAATCCAGGCTCCAGTTCCAACCACAACCAGAAGTTGAACAAATCTGACAGCCCACCGCGGTCTTCCCGTGTGAGTTATTGAGTTTTCCGAAAGGTTTTCAATCCAAAACAACGTGAAGTGAGCGTATATCAGAAAAACGGAAGAAAGCAGTCAGCTGATCGCTCAGATTCCCGCTCATTATAAGGCCAAATAAGGTCGTTCTCGTTTCGAGACGCTGCAGCGTATGACGTGAGGATAGCTGTCTCATCAACGTCCATCTTTTGTTAAGCTAAAAACAAACAGGCTCCATGTACAGACCATGCTTTTTCCGGACCAGAAAAATTCTGTACAGAAAAGTGCGGTTCTACCGTTCACACAGGGCACATACACACCATACAGTTTTTTCTGGTTTCAAGATGGCGCTCACGAGGAAGAGCAAGCTATTATTTTCTTTCTGGTGGTAAAAAAGAAAGCCCTAGCATCCAAACGGCGTCACTGGATTCAACAAATTTGTAAAGACCGGGGAGCTATGGGAGAATTCAAATTGTTGCCCCAAATATTTGCTGATGTTGAGAAATGTTTGGCACATTTTTGAATGACACCAACAACATTTAAACCCCTGAAGGGGTTATGTGCCAGTGGCCTTCAGAAAGAAAACACAAACTAGAGGAAATCAATTACACCAAAGGAATGATGGGTGGTCAGACTAAGGTACCACGTGCTAAGTGTGTAGCGGAGAGTGTATGCCGGCGTGTTAAGTGACGTGCTAAGTGTGTAGCGGAGAGTGTATGCCGGCGTGTTAAGTGACGTGCTAAGTGTGTAGCGGAGAGTGTATGCCGGCGTGTTAAGTGACGTGCTAAGTGTGTAGCGGAGAGTGTATGCCGGCGTGTTAAGTGACGTCAACTCCCCTTTTCTGTCCACACCTACCAGAAAATGTATGGCACGTTTAACCCAAAAAAAACTTTTCCCGTGAACTCAGCATGCAGTTAGTCCTGATAGACTTCCAAGCCAAGCATGATAAAGCAAAGCCGAGGCCAGCATGATAGAGTGTGTGCACTGGATTAGATCATTTAGTGGCTGGGTTTCCGACCCAGTCAGGGCCAACCCGGGCTGAGAGGGACACAACATCCTAGTAGACAGACCGAGATACCTGATAATTGATAAACATTCTCTTCACCCAGGAATCAAATCCGGGAGTCCTGCGTGCGACATTGAGCCAAACCGCTACACAACAGAGGCCGGTCTGATCTGTTTTGATTGAGTCTGTATGAGCGATGCAGACATCTGTTCCCATCTCACACGTCCACACATATCTCTCCAGTCGCAACATCCCAGCAGATCACATCATGCTTAAATCATCGCCCCCGCGGAGTAGACACACACCGCTCTACCACGCGAACCCCCCCCCCCTCCCACAACCGGTTGTCACCATCTGTAGAGCTAGCTAAAAAAAAGTCCACAATTTCTCGAGGCATTACAAAAGTAAACAAACAGAAAATCTCCGTGAAAATACGATGCAAACGAGAGGGAATCGAAGTATCGATCCGCCAAAAGGTAGGGCGGGAAAGACCCCTGCTAATTTTAAAAAGAAAAGAAGAGAAATCCCAAACCCACCGATGTCCACATTCGTGTTTGCGATAGAGGAACCCACTTGAGGCTAGGACACGCCACACAGCGGGTATACAACTACAGAGCAAAAACAGACGCGCTGGTCAAAGGAGGGGAGGGGGGCACGGCCTCTTGTGGTAGGCGGCCCGAGATCGAATCTTGTCGATTAGAGCTGTTATTTATGTGTCAGCACTCACACATCGGGAAGGCCATGTTAAAAAGATGTATCTGTACTCTTTGAGAGTGTAGAAAAGGCTAAATTGTAACGACAGCAGCAGTAACAATATCAGCAAAAATAACAGACACAGCAACAACAACAACAATAACAGACACAGCAACAACAACAACAAGAACAGAAAGAGCAGCAACAACAACAACAATAACAGAAAGAGCAGCAACAACAACAACAATAACAGACACAGCAACAACAACAACAACAATAACAGAAAGAGCAGCAACAACAACAACAATAACAGAAAGACCAGCAACACCAACAATAGCTCAGAATACACTGAGTTCGACTACCGTGGGGATAAATTATTTTGAAATTCATTTGTCTTAGGGGATACTGTGCTTAGAGCAGCCCGGGTTAATCCAGAAGGCCCAGCCTCCTAAAGGATCTAAATCGTGTCGATGAGGGTGTAAACTCGGACTGAGAGGGATACAACATACCAACAGACAGACGTACAAAAATACTCACCCCCACACACACACTGGGGAAGCAAACTTCTCTGGGCGCACCGGCCATGTGCTTTATTACTCTATCACACCGGTGATGTGCTTTATTACTCTATCACACCGGTGATGTGCTTTATTACTCTATCACACCGGTGATGTGCTTTATTACTCTATCACACCGGTGATGTGCTTTATTACTCTATCACACCGGCCATGTGCTTTATTACTCTATCACACCGGCCATGTGCTTTATTACTCTATCACACCGGTGATGTGCTTTATTACTCTA
>NW_004798808.1:77327-79448 GCF_000002075.1 Aplysia californica | reverse complement strand
TAAATATCCCCACAACACCCCTCACCCCCCCCGCCACACACACACCCACCCACACACAGACCTACAACCAGCCACACAACAGAACGACACAGGCTCACTGTACACCCCGCAATATCTACACATATTACGTTATTCAAGGGCTGGAATTATTCCAGACAACGAAGCGAATGGCCTTGGTTCGAATCCTAGACTGGGCGTTCTTGAACAATGGTCACTTTGTGGAGCGTTCAAGGCGACATATACTCAGACAGCCATGGGCAAGTGAGTCCTTGTCGCCGGCCGGGTTAAAAGCGATTCCAAATATCTCGCGGGCCGTGTTAAAAGCGATTCCAGATATGTCCCGGGCCGGGTTAAAAGCGATTTCAACTATCCCGCGGGCCGGGTTAAAAGCGATTCCGAATATCTGGCAGGGCGGGTTAAAAGCGATTCCGAATATCTGACAGGGCGGGTTAAAAGCGATTCCGAATATCTGACAGGGCGGGTTAAAAGCGATTCCGAACATCTGACAGGGCGAAGCGATTCCGAACATCTGGCGGGCCAAAGCAGGGGAAACTAGGAATCCATTGGTGGAAATACCAAGCTCTCCACAGTGAGAGGAAACCTAACACAATACCATGTTTCACTCTAGGGCATGTCTTCAGATGAAATAACAGTATATTTGTTCCTTCCAGCTCGTACACAGACTATTGGTTTCAATCTTGAAGAACGACAGTGGGATGTTTTTATCACTGGAACTGCTCGCCGGCCGAATCAGGCCCGCGGGCCCTAGTTTTTCTATTCCACTCTAAAAATGAAAGCTTCCCAATCTAATTAGCGGGTGGTTGAAGGGTGTTACTGGTACGTCCGTTTTAGCCTACTCCTTCCCCGTCTGAAATTATCGTTAAAGTGTTATTTAAATAAACAAACAAACAAAGCAACAACAAAACCAACCCCACTAGGCGCTCTCATTGCTTTGTTCCTAAGAGAGCAGCACCATGAGCAAGTTGCGCCGTTCTAATCTTCATCTCTACCGCGGTTTTTTGTCGTTGACTTTTCCAGTAATTCTGTGTCATTTATGTCTCTTTTCGTGAAACAAAACAAAAACAAAAAAACAACAAAAAACCCAAAAAACAAACCGACAACAAACAAAAACCCAATAGACAAACCTCAACAAAACAATTATAGAACCCAACAAAACAACGACCAAAAAAAAACAAACTACAAAAAACCTCTGTAATTTCAGTTTTTTCTAGTCCCATTTTTTGTCTATAATTTTTTGCCATTTCTGCGCAGTTTCGTCTTGTCCACCATTCTGTTATGTCTGCCCTAACCCCGCCCCACCCCCAGTGTGTCTACACGTCTGTGTCACGTCACGTGACTATCTCTTTGCTCAGTCCCAGCACAATATTGTGGCACTGTGACAAAGCACACTCTACCCCCCCCTCCCCCCGACCACCGTTTCCCGGCACTACATTATCGGGGGCTCTCGTGGCCCAGAGGGTACGATGTTCGTCTCTTATTCAAAGGCACTGGGTTCGAATTCGGGTAGCGACCGAAAACTTTTCTTCTCTAAAATTGTCTCCTTCCACCTCCTTTCCAGCTCTGTAACAATATTCTGTCGTCTGCTTTCATCTCCTTTTTCTGCCCCCCACCCCCTCGCCTCCTTTGCCCCCTCCTCTGGGCTCCTGACTCTTTCTGCAGCCTTTCTACTGTTTCTCCTTGGCTCCTTCTAACTGCTGTATTTCAGCCACACCCCTGATCTTCTGGTAGGAAAGATCTACATCTAGCCTTCTCGGACAAGGGCGAAAAATCTCGGAGGTCGGGTGTGCAAGTTGTACAAGTTAAAGATCCCTCGGTGGTCTAAAATCGATAAAAGTAGGCTACGGCCGCCAACCGGACAAAATTCAAAATTTCCTACCAAACGAAAATGTTTAATGTGTCCTGCGCGCTCATATGACTTTATGCAGTTGCGAGCGCCGTAAAACACTTACAAAAACAAACTACACGATCGTTATGATATTGTCGATGTGCTTCTCTTTACTCAAACAAACAAACAAACAAACAAACAAACCCCTTAGGTCTAAGTGTTTCAACACGACATACAGGTTATTTTAATCTCTCACTCTCTGCCCCCCCCCCTCG
>NW_004798808.1:72112-76013 GCF_000002075.1 Aplysia californica | reverse complement strand
CCCACCTTACCCAGATCTAGAAGGTTCGACGCGCTGAGACATTGTTAATCTAGATAGGAGTCGTGCGGCCGCACACCGCCCACCACACAGCCACTCACCAGCAAACACGTTCTTTGTGGGAGTGTGTAGAGTAAATAGACGGCCATCGACACAGTAAAGGTCAGTTAGTGCAGGGAAAGAGGAAGACAAACAGACAGAAACAACTGCAGGAAAAAAACAACAACTCCAAGACCAGCCGCATGCCAGTGACACCCACCAACCACCCGGCGTGTACACCAAGGACCACCAAAAGTTCCAGACCCCCCCCCCCCTCCACACCCCGCCTGTATCGTCCCAGGTCTGGAACTTGATCTGTTCCTATCTACCAAGCATTAAGTTTAAGGCATTACCACCTGACAGTTTGATTGCTCTGTGCTGTCTGCGAGAAGCCTGCTCCAGGCGGGAGTTTCCCACAAATGACAGTAACCACAAACTTGTTTGTATCAGCTACCGTCTCTGTAGGCGCTCTCTGATTGGATATACCAGTGCCGTATTTTGGCGGGACTTCCCCCTAGCCGCCTAGTTCTGACCCGGGCACGCGGCTGTCGTGGGTCGGACAGGTTCGCAGAAAAAACAGGATTACGTTCCGTCTTTCTGAAATGAGGACTGTGAATAGTGAACACTGTACTGGCTTCTGGAGTCTAAGAGCAAGCGTGTTCGTCTGTTTGTTTGTTCGTTTGTTCGAGTAAAGTGAACCACGTGGACACAATAACTTTAGCATAGTGCAACAGAAAAAGTCAGACAGACAGACAGGCAGACAGACAGACAGACATAGTAAGAAGCGGCTCCCTCCAGCGGGAGCCACGGGCTTACATTGTGTGTATCTGGTCAAACATCGCGCGCTTCAAGAGTGCACAAAGGACATGCTCTGTATCTATTGGCTCCAATAAAGGCAGAGAGATTCTCTTACACAGCAGTCTACCATGAAGCATGGGTTTCGTTTCAAGTTCCGATTGTTTTTGTTTGAGCAGGGTGATGTGAGGAGACCCCGTGATGGGACGCTATGACGACATTCCGCTCCTCGCACTTCTCGTGGTCCTAATGAACTGACCTGCGCCCACATGGCCGTTGTCTTGGTTTGGTTTCACTTTTGGTAAGTGTTTTACGCCACTTGCAAAACAAACAGATCATATAAGCGCGGATGATTCGAAGTGTTGCTAGAGAGAAATAAACAAATACTAGAAGGAGGAGGGGTAAAGACGATATTTGTTTGATAGGAAAGAAAGAGCAAATTATATCAGAGCACTCGCCAACCACCCACGGCTGTTGTCCACCCATGAAAAGTATCGTAATCTGGTTCACACCCTGATCGACCCCCTCCCCTCTCCCAGTGGGTTGTTCGTACACCTGCCGTGTTGAGGAGTTCTCCTGTGTCACTTCACCCACATGGCGCTGTTATGTCGGAGATAGGCGCTTCATTCAGAAACCCGACAAACTGCAGGACCTCCAGGTATAAAAATAGACTTGAAACCCGCACAGCATCAGGCCTCTGCACACTGAGGGGTGCGGTCTGACCCATCCTTGTCAACGTTTGACATTGTTTCCAGTGTGCACTCCTCCAGTCGCAATTCATCCGATCCGATGAAGACAACCTTCACCCGGGTCACGTGTCCATCAAGCTACGCAAACTAAACATGGGGAGTATTTGTGTAAAAAACAACAACACCCTTTTAAAACATCGGATCTTTGCCGACGTCTGACGTTGTCTACAGTGTGCACTAGTCGAATCGTAACCGATCCCATCCGATGAAGACGACCGACATTGTGTACATCTCGGCCGAGGTGATCGTCGGCCTCATCAGTATCGTGGGCAACATCATCGTGGTGGCGGCCATCTTGAAAACCGCCCGCCTCCACACGGTGACCAACGTGTTCATCACAAACCTGGCCATCGCTGATATCGTGGTGGGCTTCCTGGTGGCTCCCTGTGCCGCGCTCTCCTCCCTCGGGGTAGACATGACCTTCTACGGCTGTGTCCTCATGAACTCTCTCATCCTCATGTTCACCAACGTCTCCATCCTCATGCTGCTCGGAGTCGCCTTCGAGAGATTCTTCGCCATCAAAAAACCCTTCGTCTACCAACGTGTGCTCACGGTACGCCGTGCAGTCTACGCAAACATCCTCATCTGGGTCTTAGGCTTTCTCTTAGGCCTGGTGCCCATGTACGGCTGGAACGCCGGCTACTACGAGCACGGGCCGTGTTTTTTCACCAACGTGATCACCATGGAGTACATGGTCTACTTCCAGTTCTTCGGACTGGTGCTGGCCCCGCTGTTCCTCATGCTGTGTGTGTACATGTACATCCTGCGCATCGTGAGGCGCCACCAGAGGCAGACCAACACGCTACAGAACATGTTCCGGGGACAGCCGGGCCAGGACGGGCATCACAAGGACAACTTCCACAAGGACGTCCGAGCCGCCAAACTCTTCGCCCTGGTCATCCTCCTGTTCGGCATCTTCTGGCTCCCCGTCAACATCTTCAACTGCGTCACTCTGTTCTGCTCGGGCTGTAATTTCCCCATCGAGGCTCTTCTCGCCGCTATCGTCATGAGTCACGCCAACTCCAGCATCAACCCTTTCATCTACGCCGCCTCCAACAGCCGCATCAAGAACGCCATCTTGGATCTCTTCGGGTTCAAACCCTCGGGTCAGACAGAAGACAGCGGCGGCCTCGGCAAAGGCAGACAGAGTAGTTTCAGTCACGCGACATTCCACGCCACACAAACTGCCTCCACACACCAACAGCAACAACAACAGCAACAACAGCCGCCAGTCGCGAGCAGCCAGCCTCCATTTTCTCCCCGAGGTGGGAAGATATTCACGGTCAGCAAAAATCTCGTCACGGCTGGCCCCACAAACGCTGGCGTTGTCGTCAACGATCATTTCCTGCCTCGGCCGGACTCCGCCCCACGTGGTGACCACGTGACACACACCACGGTGGAACACATCCACGACACGTGTGCTACTCGTGGGACACCAGGACAACACACCCACAACACACACAACGGTCACAAGGCACGTGATGTAACCCCCCCTCCCCCGCACCCCCTTCCCTCACACAACAACGAACCGCCCGCCGTCCCCCCCGCCCACACACGTCATGTGACTGGTCACGTGAACGCTGCCTTCACCCTGGACGAGACGTGTCCTCCCTCACCCGGAGGAAGCAGCAGCCACAACAACAACAACAACAACAACAGCCACCCAACAACAGCAGCAGCAGCAACAACAGCGACGAGGGCGCCAGTAACATTCCCAGTTGTGCCAGACATCATTTCAGCCAGGACTCGCGTGACCGCTCGGAGCACGTGGCCGAGGAGACAGAGGACCTACAGGGGCCCGGGGACGTGGCTGGACCACGTGACAGCAGACCACGTGACAGCACCAGCGTAGAGGTCATGGTCACGGGGCCTCAGGGACAGGGGTACACGCCAGAGGTCACCACATCCGGGGTCAAGGAGGTGAGAGGTCACAGTGTAGGAGAACCAGTAGCCAACGGAGGCACAGAACAGACAAAGTTGTAGATGGATAGACAGATAGATAGACAGATAGATAGACGGATAGATAAACAGATAGATAGACAGATAGATAGACAGATAGATAGACAGATACATGTGTATATAGATAGACAGACAGATAGATAGACAGATAGATAAACAGACAGATAGTCTCTCGTTCCCTTGGTACACGTGTCGCTCTATCTATCCATCTATCCATCTATCTATCTATCTATCTATCTATCTATCTATCTATCTATCTGTCCATCTCGATGTATCCATCTCTCTCTATCAACCGCTCTCTTTCTCTATCAACTATCAACTGCTCTCTCTCTCTCTCTCTCTCTCTCTCTCTCTCTCTCTCT
>NW_004798808.1:67581-69152 GCF_000002075.1 Aplysia californica | reverse complement strand
GTGTGTGTGTGTGTGTGTGTGTTTGTGTGTGTGTGTGTATGTGTCCCCCTCCCCCCTCTCTCTCTTCCAGTAAGTAATTTGTTTGAAATAGCCGCAACATTTGACGGACCAATACGAGGTGCGTCTGACAGGGTCATTCGAAGACGTGTTTATTTGGTGGAGAGAGTGTGATCTGGGTGGCTCTCCACTATTGAAATCCGTTCATGTCTCATTACGTGGTCACTTTCTCAACCCTCTTCCCACCCCGGGTTTTATTCTCTTTTTTCATCAACAGCGCCTTTAGTTTCGATCGCTTGGCGTATGGTACTGTATGCAGTACTTTGGTTGATTTACAACTGTTAAGCATACATGTATGGTAATCATCGCCTTGCAGAGAGGCTTCGCATATTCTCTGTTTATCCTCGAGAGTGACTTTTTCATTCAATTTTTTGTTAGGCATGCTTAATATCACGTTGCTGTGATTTTCATCTGAGACTGAAAGGTGTTACAAACGATTGATTGCTCCAAACTGTTGAATCAAACAAAACGAGATTACCTGTAGACCTAGATCTAGACAGCAGATAGCGAGTATCGAAGGCACAAGCAGTAAACAACGAACGTTGCAAAGAGACAGATTAACTTTGCCCGACTCGAAGATGATTTTCACATCATAGCTTCGTAGTTTTCGTATCGTTGAGTGTGACCCGTCCTATGCTGCATTTGAACTGATAAAGACGAACCTGCGTTCTCTAATGTTTACAGTTGAGCTCTCTTGTGATTACAATCGAGCTGGTATTTGCTTATATTTTCCATTGTGTCAAACTTGAACTGTCTATGTTGAATTCATTTGACAATTTTGATATTTGAACTTTCAATGCTGCATTTGAACTCTGCATATATTTTGATATTTGATCAGGAAAAGGTGTATAATGTTCTGTTCGCACGCTGTGAGGCCCACGGTAGACGCTCATATCCTAACATAATTCATATCACTAGGTGATTTTTTATTTAATGTGGTCGTTTTTACGTCCCTATCGACACAATTTAAGCAATTTAGGAGGCGGCTTTCGACCGTGCCTTTCAGGGCCAAAGTAGGCGGAGAGGGGTACAGCATCCCATCAGAAAAGTGTTCTGTGTGGGTCTACTGTGGTAATAGTGTGTGTGTAGTGTATTAGTATGTAATCTACACTATTTGAACAGTAAAAGAAAATAAACGTATGGGTTTGACGCCCCCTATCAACACTGTTAGGTTATTCAAGAGTCCAGACCTCCCAATTCAACGTCCGTCTCCGATAGGACCAGCCAAATGGATGGAAAGCCTTGGAAACACCACAGAACGACGCCCTGTTTGGGATTCAACAAGGCCACTGTTCCCGTAGTCCGGCGTGGTCGTTTAGCATGACACAAAGGACCTTACAGTATATATATCCTCCTTGCATGACACCAAGGACCTTACAGTATATATATATCCTCCTTGTATGACACCAAGGACCTTACAGTATATCATCCTTGCATGACACCAAGGACCTTACAGTATATCCTCCTTGCATGATACCAAGGACCTTACTGTATATCCTTCTTGCATGATACCA
>NW_004798808.1:66309-67481 GCF_000002075.1 Aplysia californica | reverse complement strand
GGGGGGATTTTTTTAAGAGTGCTGAAAATGTCATTATTATATCTTCCAGTGTTCAATCATTCAGTCATTTTCTATCATTCACAATCATACCTTCCAGTGTTCAATCTTACAATCATTTTCTAGCATTCACAATCATATCTTCCAGCGTTCAATCTTACAAACCATCAAATCCAAAGTCTCCGTCCGTGTGAAATCCTATAAGTCTCAGTTTTTACAAACATTTACAAATATTTGCAATGTTTAACAAATGTGAGGCAGCGTGGTGGAATCAGGCTCTCGTCAAAATAATCAAAGTGACGAAACTTGCATTTTTCCGCAGGTTTGTGAATTTTTATCAAATTTTTGTTTTTTGGCTCAACACCTTTCCTGCCCATTAAAGAACTCATTTCTGTGTGGATTTTTCTGAAAAGTGTTGATTAAAGGCACAAAAATGGAAATTTTCAGTTACCACGGACTCTTAAGCAAAGGAAATAATGAATCTTTGGCAGCCATTTTCTCACTAAACTTTCCTCTGAAAACAGGTGAACCCCACCTCCTTCATTCGCAAATATCTTGACTTGTATTTGAGATAAATGGATATTTTTTTTTCATCAAAATAAACACAAATGAACAAGCTTAAAGATGATACCCATAACTGTACATGGCCAAAAATGGACGAGAGCCTGATTCCAGCGTGCTGCCTCACAATGAGTTCCTATCTGTTTCCCAGGGTCCAGTCCTACGTGTATGTTTACCGTCCTTTACCTTTACATTTACAATACGGGACAACAATTTACAAACTTTCTCTTCCATTGTTCGATCATACAAATATTTATGTGGGAGGTTGGCGGGGGCTCTGGTGTGCTTTGCTTCTTCTTTCCAATCAAACGTCTATCGTCTTTATCTCCCCTCCGTCTTTTTTGTGTATGTTCCTCTCTTGTAACACCTCTAATGTTCGGCACTTATATCACCTTATTGTGTTGCAATTGCCGTAAAACACTTACTAAAACTAAAATTTGTAACACCTCTAATTTTTAGCACTTGTATGACCTTATTGTGTTGCAAGTGCCATAAAACCTTACTAACCCCCCGGGGCAGTGCCACTGACTGTAGTGACCCCCCGGGGCAGTGCCACTGACTGTAGTGACCCCCCGGGGCAGTGCCACTGACTGTAGTGACCCCCCGGGGCAGTG
>NW_004798808.1:64383-66209 GCF_000002075.1 Aplysia californica | reverse complement strand
ACCAAGGACCTTACAGTATATCCTCCTTGCATGATACCAAGGACCTTACTGTATATCCTTCTTGCATGATACCAAGGACCTTACAGTATATCCTCCTTGCATGACACCAAGGACCTTACAGTATATCCTCCTTGCATGATACCAAGGACCTTACTGTATATCCTCCTTGCATGATACCAAGGACCTTACAGTATATCCTCCTTGCATGACACCAAGGACCTTACAGTATATCCTCCTTGCATGATACCAAGGACCTTTTTTTTCAGCTAGCGGTGCGCCCCAACGTGATCGGAGCAACAGCGGTACTGTATTGGCAAACACAAATAGTGTCGACACAGACGTAAAATATTTACCGAGCTTAACGACCCATCGGCACAATCGAGATCGGTTAGGAGGCAGGCTGCTTCGATCCCGCCAGTCAGGACAATCCCGGGTTGTTGAGAAGGTTGAATGTCTCGGTGTACAGACGGCAATTACTCCATCAAATAATTCCTACGTAAGGGAAATCGAACTCACATCTTTCGTGTGCGAGGGCGGGGAGCCTGACCACTACGCCACAGAGCCTGTCGTCACACCCAATGAGGAACAGAAAATTATTTCAGAAAAGTTCAACTATTTCTCTTTATTCCGCTCTTTTCTTCTCTCTATCTCTCAAGAAAGAAGTACACGGTATTTAGAATCGGGCCCGAATGTCTTTCTCAATACTCAATACAAACCCGGCCTCAATAGACGCCTTTTGTCTTTTGTACTCACATTCCAAAGTGATGGATACTCACCTGAAACTATATTGTACACGTGTGAATTTGGGATGACGAAGAGAATATTGCTCCTGACGACAAGAGCTGTCTGTCTCCACTTTTGGTCCAAATTGTCCAATCACTACCATGAGCTACGATATAATGTAGCGTTGTCCCTGTTGAATAACGGTCTAGCTCCCCAGCTGTTATTTGGAAGAATTTCGTCTTAGTTGAGATGGAGAATTAATTCATGGTTGTTATAATTCTCACCTCAGCAAATCTGGTTTTCCTCAAAGAAATCAAAGTGGAGTTTGACACCTCTTTCTCCCAGGAGCTTTGTTACCTTTCTCACCCTTGCCAGTTTTCTTTTCCACAGACCCAGGGCACCTATACTGTATATCGTGCAGTTTTATTGGGATCCAACATGAATGTTTCCATGTAGTAGATTAGTCTGCAGATGTTTGTACTTTTCTTCTTGACTCTATTTCACCGCACTCTTGTTGAGTGTTGATGGTGATGGTGATGGTGGTGGTAACTGTTAGCATTAACAGTTCTAACTTTAGTTGGCCGAGTCAACGATCATGTTAATTCTTTTTAGTTTTGCACCATAAATGTACTTTTTTTGTTTTTGCTAGCATCGTTAATAAGACCTTTAAAAAAAATTAAGTTATCACTATCACAGACCTGATTCTCATTTTAATTGCAGTTGTCAATATATTTTGTTCTCTTATTAATTATCATTGTGAACAGACCTTGTTATCATTTTAGTGAGCACAGTTAATGGAACATGTTTTCATTGTTAGTTACCGCTCACACTTGTATGTGTCCCGGAAGCCAGGACACATGGACAAGAGGTACATGTTTAAGACACACATGACACTTCCAGAAATGTTTCATTCAAGGAATTTCCCCCACTACCATCGTGCTCATCATGTCCACCACGCGCAGGTCGGTGAGCTGTGCTAGACCCGCTCATCATGACCACCACGCGCAGGTCGGTGAGCTGTGCTAGACCCGCTCATCATGTCCACCACGCGCAGGTCGGTGAGCTGTGCTAGACTCGCTCATCATGTCCACCACGCGCAGGTC
>NW_004798808.1:60929-61951 GCF_000002075.1 Aplysia californica | reverse complement strand
CGGAGTGTGGAGGTGTCAGATAGTCAGACTAGTTTCAGTAACAGTTTTACAGCACTTGCAGCATAGTTAAGTCATTTTGTGCCAAAGATTAGACCTGTTACTTTCAAAGAGGAGCATACAAAGAAAAGAAGGAGGCGAGATAGGGAAGACATATTAAAATGTTTGATAGTAAAGAAGGATCCAGCCACCCCAGAGCACCTGCCAACCACCCAGATGGTGAGTCTACTGTTGTTTGACAGGCGGACGGGGGCCCAGTGACTAGTCTGACCACAGCTGTTTTTTTGTTTTGTTTTAGTTAGTGTTTTACGGCACATGCACCACAATAAGTTCATATAAGAAGAAGCAAACCATATCAGAGCACCCGCCAACCACTCCCACCACAGCTGTGAGACGAGCCAGTGACTACAGCCTGTGATTGTAACCAACGTTTTTCGTCCTCATTGACATATATTAGATCGTTTAGGAGGCGGGCTGTTTCGACCAACTCACCACACACGCGGCCAACACCCACACAATCACCCCACACACCCACTCTGTCACCCCACACACCCACTCAATCACCCCACACACCCACTCAATCACCCCACACACCCACCGACAAAGTCACCCCACACACCCACAAAGTCATCCCACACACCCACAAAGTCACCCCACACACACACAAAGTCACACCCCACACACACACAAAGTCAGCCCACACACCCAAAAAGTCACACCCCACACACCCACAAAGTCACACCCCACACACCCACAATATCACCTCACACACACCTACTACAAAGTCATCCCACACACCCACAAAGTCATCCCACACACCCACAAAGTCAGCCCACACACCCACAAAGTCAGCCCACACACCCACTCAATCACCCCCCACACACACTCAATCACCCCACATACACACTCAATAACCCCACACACCCACCTACAAAGTCACCCCACACACCCATTCAATCACCCCGCACACACACTCAATCACCCCACACACACACTCAATCACCCCACACACACACTCAATCACC
>NW_004798808.1:57475-60829 GCF_000002075.1 Aplysia californica | reverse complement strand
CCCCCCACCCACCCCGTGACCTTCACAAAGGGTGTGGTGTGTACCCTGGGTGAGGCTGACGACTTTGGGAAGCTGGCTCTCATGAACGACGCTCCGCGGTAACTGACGCATCATGTGTCTTGTGTCATGTGTGTCTCTGTCCTGTGTGTCTTTGTGTCATGTGTCCTGTGTTTTTGTGTCTCTGTGTGTCCTGTGTCCCGTGTCTTTGTGTCCTGTGTCTGTGTGTCCTGTGTCTTTGTGTCCTGTGTCTGTGTGTCCTGTGTCTTTGTGTCCTGTGTGTTTGTGTCCTGTCAGTACTCTCTTGTAACACCTCTAATCTTCCGCACTTATATGACCTATTCTATTTGTATTGCAAGTGCCGTAAAACTCGTTATAAAACTAAACTAAACAAGAATCATTATGCCAGTCCACTTCTCTTAAGTGAAACTGATACTAAAAATAGTGCTCCCTGTGAAATGTTTCGGGAAAAAAAAATAATTTCAACTTATCAATAAAGTTTAGTAACACTTATACTTGTACATGTATATGAGGAAATTGCGGAGTCGATCAGGCCGTAAATATCTACCTTGACTGAAAAACTAACCTTCATGAATGCTCGCTGTGCTTTCTGACAACACCCCTTTCTCTTTACTCAAACTAACAATAAGACTAGATCTAATTATTGTGTCAGTGTAGGCTTCCTTTCTTCAGTCAAACTAACTAACAAACAAACCAACAAACTAACTAACAAACTAACAAACAAACCAACAAACTAACCAACAAACAAACTAACAAACAAACCAACAAACTAACCATCAAACAAACTAACAAACAAACCAACAAACGGTCAAACAAAGTATTAAATCAATGTATATTCTCTTCATTCAAACAAACAGACAAACACAAACGAACTACCAAAGAACCAACCAAACTACACATCAACCAACTAACCAACCGAACTACACATCAACCAATCAACCAACCAACCAATCAAACAAACAAACAAACAATCAACCAACCAACCAACCAATTGACCAATCAACCAACCAACCGACCAATTGACCATCAACCAACCAACCAAACAAACAAACAAACAAACAAACAATCAACCAAATAACCTCCCAACTACCCAACAAACAACCACCCAACCACCCAACCAACTAACCAAACAACCAAACAACCACCCAAACAACCGACCAACCAACCGACCAAACAACCGACCAAACAACCACCCAAACAACCGACCAAACAACCGACCAACCAACCGACCAAACAACCGACCAACCAACCGACCAAACAACCGACCAACCAACCGACCAAACAACCACCCAAACAACCGTCCAAACAACCAAAAACCAACCAAACAACCAAACAACCAACCACCCAAACAAACGACCGACCAACCAACCAAACAACCGACCAAACAACGGACCAAACAACCGACCAACCAACCAACTGACCAAACAACCGACCAACTAACCGACCAAACAACCGACCAAACAACCGACCAAACAACCGACCAACCAACCAACCCAGCACTCCCTGTATGTTTGACAGAGCGGCCACCATCGTCCTGGCAGAAGACAACTGTCACTTCCTGCGCGTGGACAAGGACGACTTCAACAGAATCTTACGGGTAAGTCTCTGGCTACTGGACAATTTCCACTTTTGGTTCAGTTTTACTTTTTGCAAGTGTTTTACGGCACTGGCAACTCAATAAGGTCATATAAGTGCCGAAGACTAGAGGTGTTACAAGAGAGGAACAAACACAAAAAAGAAGGAGGGGAAATAAAGACGATAGATGTTTGATAGGAAAGAGGAAGCAATCTACACCAGAGCACCCGCCAACCACCCACAATTTCCACTTTAGGTGATACTACCAGGATACGTGTCTGTCTACTAGACAATTTCCACTTTTGGTGATGTCGGGGTAAGTGCCTGTATCCTTGAAAGTTTCTACTTTTGGTGATATCATCCCACCCCTTTTCCTCTCTAATTGTAAGATCACACAGCTGCAGATATGTACATCCAAAAACAAAGAAAGAAAGATATGTTGTTGTTGTTGTTAGCGATCCAGTAGCATCTGAGCGTTAACTCTTCTGCATGATGCCATTCTGTAGTAGTTGCATGTCTATTCGAATTGTTGTCTTGAGGAGTCGAGGCAGTTAGATGTGTGGGGTAGCTTGGGAAGAAAACATCCCCTTAAATCAGTTACTTTTCTACAGAAGAACAGATGATGTTCCACTGTCTCTGAGGGGTAGTCACATAGAAAGATATAAAAGAAGTTTTTTACCATCTAGCATAAGGCTTTTGTCAGAATGAGCATAGATCTAGATGTGTGTTGCTCTTAGAGTATGTATCTATATATAACTCCAAAGGTCTTGAAATTAAATTCCTGCTTGTGGTTGAATAATGATGCATCTGATGTGAATGTACATTTTGTCAGCTTTACTTCTCTTTTCATAGTGAATTTTAATGAGTGTAATATATAATTAAAATTTTTTAATGTTTACCTGCATGTGTTTTTACGTCCTGTACAGCCAAGGAAAATTTCCCTCTGGGGTAATAAAGCATTATCTTATCTTATCTTATCTTATATCGGGGTAGGTGTCTGTCTACTTGACAATTTCCACTTTTGGTGATACCTGTGGGAAAATGTATTTCACAATGGCACAGCTCGTTGACTGTTCAGTGTGAGCCTTCGCCACGCACCATATTGAAAAGGGACGTTTGGCACAGTCTTACCTGAGCGGACAACATTATATGGTCTCGCTTTTAAGGACAAGCAGGCTAATCCAGATTTCGGGGGTTTCCAGAAATCTGGACCTACACCAAAAGTGGGCATTGCCCTACCTATAGGAGAAGGTTTTTTTTTTTTTAAAGTAAGAGTTTTACGGCACATGCCACACAGTAAGGTCATATAAGTGCCGAAGCCTAGAATTGTTACAACAAACATAAAAAAGAAGGAGGAGAGATAAAGACGATAGTTGTTTATCAGGAAAGAAGGAGCAAACCGCACCAGAGCACCCGCCAACCACCCACTTGGAGAAGTTTGGTTTCATTGGTGTATATACATGTATGAGTTTGGTTATAGAGAAAACTCTCCTTGTCTTTTAAAGAAACTGAACAAGGGGCAAAAACTTTACCTTCGGTTTTCTCAGAACAGCTTTTTTTCGGGATTACTCCTTTGTGCTTAAAAGCGACCATGTCGTTCATAATGTACGTGAATACAATACAGACATACAGGGAAACTCGTCTACTTGAGACATTTGAAACTTTCTACTTTTGGTGATACTTGCAGGGTAAGTCTCTGTCTCTTTGACACACACACACACACACACACACACACACACACACACACACACACACACACAA